>NW_026652295.1:9316783-9388133 GCF_009828535.3 Hylobates moloch | reverse complement strand
GTTTCCATGTAGTTGAGCGGTTTTGAGTGAGTTTCTTAATCCTGAGTTCTAGTTTGATTGCACTGTGGTCTGAGAGACAGTTTGTTATAATTTCTGTTCTTTTACATTTGCTGAGGAGAGCTTTACTTCCAACTATGTGGTCAATTTTGGAATAGGTGTGGTGTGGTGCTGAAAAAAATGTATATTCTGTTGACTTGGGGTGGAGAGTTCTGTAGATGTCTATTAGCTCCACTTTATGTAGAGCTGAGTTCAATTCCTGGATATCCTTGTTAACTTTCTGTCTCGTTGATCTGTCTAATGTTGACAGTGGGGTGTTAAAATCTCCCATTATTATTGTGTGGGAGTTTAAGTCCCTTTGTAGGTCACTGAGGACTTGCTTTATGAATCTGGGTGCTCCTGTGTTGGGTGCATATATATTTAGGATAGTTAGCTCTTCTTGTTGAATTGATCCCTTTACCATTATGTAATGGCCTTCTTTGTCTCCTTTGATCTTTGTTGGTTTAAAGTCTATTTTATCAGAGACGAGGATTGCAACCCCTGCCTTTTTTTGTTTTCCAGTTGCTTGATAGATCTTCCTCCATCCCTTTATTTTGAGTCTATGTGTATCTCTGCACGTGAGATGGGTTTCCTGAATACAGCACACTGATGGGTCCTGACTCCTTATCCAGTTTGCCAGTCTGTGTCTTTTGATTGGAGCATTTAGCCCATTTACATTTAACGTTAATATTGTTATGTGTGAATCTGATCCTGTCATTATGATGTTAGTTGGTTATTTTGCTCGTTAGTTGCTATTGTTTCTTCCTAGCCTCGCTGGTCTTTACAATTTGGCATGTTTTTGCAGTGGCTGGTACCGGTTGTTCCTTTCCATGTTTAGTGCTTCCTTCAGGAGCTCTTTTAGGGCAGGCCTGGTGGTGACAAAATCACTCAGCGTTTGCTTGTCTGTAAAGTATTTTACTTCTCCTTCACTTATGAAGCTTAGTTTGGTGGGATAGCAAATTCTGGGTTGAAAATTCTTTTCTTTAAGAATGTTGAATATCGGCCCCCGCTCTCTTCTGGCTTGTAGAGTTTCTGCTGAGAGATCAGCTGTTAGTCTGATGGGCTTCCCTTTGTGGGTAACCCGACCTTTCTCTCTGGCTGCCCTTAACATTTTTTCCTTCATTTCAACTTTGGTGAATCTGACAATTATGTGTCTTGGAGTTGCCCTTCTCGAGGAGTATCTTTGTGGCGTTCTCTGTATTTCCTGAATCTGAATGCTGGCCTGCCTTGCTAGATTGGGGAAGTTCTCCTGGATAATATCTTGCAGAGTGTTTTCCAACTTGGTTCCATTCTCCCCATCATTTTCAGGTACACCAATCAGACGTAGGTTTGGTCTTTTCACATAGTCCCAAATTTCTCGGAGGCTTTGTTCATTTCTTTTTATTCTTTTTTCTCTAAACTTCCCTTCTCTCTTCATTTCATTCATTTCATCTTCCATCAGCGATACCCTTTCTTCCAGTTGATCGCATCTGCTACTGAGGCTTCTGCAATCTTCGCGTAGTTCTCGAAACTTGGCTTTCAGCTCCATCAGCTCCTTTAAGCCCTTCTCTCCATTGGTTATTCTAGTTATCCATTCTTCTAATATTTTTTCAAAGTTTTTAACTTCTTTGCTGTTGTTTTGAATTTCCTCTCGTAGCTCAGAGTAGTTTGATCGTCTGAAGCCTTCTTCTCTCAACTCATCAAAGTCATCCTCCATCCAGCTTTGTTCCGTTGCTGGTGAGGAACTGCGTTCCTTTGGAGGAGGAGAGCTGCTCTGTTTTTTAGAGTTTCCAGTTTTTTTGTTCTGTTTTTTCCCCATCTTTGTGGTTTTATCTACTTTTGGTCTTTGATGATGGTGATGTACAGATGGGTTTTTGGTGTGGATGTCCTTTCTGTTTGTTAGTTTTCCTTCTACCAGACAGGACCCTCAGCTGCAGGTCTGTTGGAGTTTACTAGAGGTCCACTCCAGACCCTGTTTGGCTGGGTGTCAGCAGCGGTGGCTGCAGAACAGCGGATTTTCGTGAGACCACAAATTCAGCTGTCTGATAGTTCGTCTGAAAGTTTTGTCTCAGAGGAGTACCCGGTTGAATGAGGTGTCAGTCTGTCCCTACTGGGGGGGTGCCTCCCAGTTAGGCTGCTCAGGGGTGAGGGACCCACTTTAGGAGGCAGTCTGTCCGTTCTCAGATCCCCAGCTGCGTGCTGGGAGAACCACTACTCTCTTCAAAGCTGTCAGTCAGACAGCGACCTTTAAGTCTGTGGAGGTTCTTGCTGAGTTTTTGTTTGTCTGTGCCCTGCCCCCAGAGGTGGAGCCTATAGAGGCAGGCAGGCCTCCTTGAGCTGTGGTGGGCTCCACCCAGTTCGAGCTTCCTGGCTGCTTTGTTTACCTAAGCAAGCCTGGGCAATGGCGGGCGCCCCTCCCCCAGCCTCGCTGCCACCTTGCAGCTTGATCTCAGACTGCTGTGCTAGCAATCAGCGAGACTCCGTGGGCACAGGACCCTCCGAGCCAGGTGCGGGACACAATCTCCTAGTGTGCCGTTTTCCAGGCCCGTTGGAAAAGCGCAGTATTGGGGTGGGACTGACCCGATATTCCAGGTGCCGTCTGTTTCCCCTTTCTTTGACTAGGAAAGGGAACTCCCTGACCCCTTGCGCTTCCCGAGTGAGGTAATGCCTCGCCCTGCTTCGGCTCGCGCACAGTGCGCTTCACCGACTGTCCTGCACCCACTGTTAGGCACTCCCTAGTGAGATGAAACCGGTACCTCAAGCAGAAATGCAGAAATCATCCGTCTTCTGTGTCGCTGGGGCTGGGAGCTGGAGACCGGAGCTGTTCCTATTCGGCCATCATCGTGCTTTGTTTTATTATACTTTGCAGATGTGTTTTTTACACATTAAATTTTTGTGGCAACCTTGCGTTGAGCAAGTTTGTCGGGCACCATTTTTCCTATAGTGAGTGCTCACTTTGTGTCTTTATGTTGCATATTTGTAATTCTCACATTATTTCAAACTTTTCCACTATTGTTATATTTGTTATGGTGATCTGAGATCTTTGATGTTACTTCTGTAATTGTTTTGGGGCACCACAAACTGCACCCATAAGATAGCAGGTTTTTTGTTTGTTTGTTTGTTTTTTTTGAGATGGAGTCTAGCTCTGTTGCCAGGCTGGAGTGCAGTGACACGATTTTGGCTTACTGCAACCTCCACGTCCTGGGTTCAAACGATTCTCTTGCCTCAGCCTCCTGAGTTGCTGGGATTACAGGCACGCACTGCCATGCCCAGCTAATTTTTGTATTTTTAGTAGAGACAGGGTTTCACCATATTGGCCAGGATGGTCTCGATCTCCTAACCTTGTGATCTGCCCATCTCGACCTCCCAGAGTGCTGGGATTACAGGCGTGAGACGATAGCAGGTTTAATCAATAAATGTTCGGTGTGTTCTGACTGCTCCATTCACTGGCTATTCTTCTGTTTCCCTGTGTCTCTCCATTTCCTTTGGTCTATTTATTCCTTGAGACACAACAATATTGAAATTTAGGTCAATTAATAACCCTTTGTGGGCCTCTAAGTGTTCAAGTAAAAGGAAGAGTCACACGACTTTCACTTAATCAAAACCTAGAAATGACTAGGCTTAGTGAGGAAGGCATGTTGAAAGTCGAGAGAGGCCAAAAGCTAGGCCTCTTGCATCAGTTAGCCAACTTGGAAATGCAAACGACAAGTTCTTGAAGAAAATTAAAAGTGCTACTCCAGGGAACACACAAATGATAAGCAAAGCAGCCTTAATGCTCATGTGGAGAAAGTTTTAGTGGTGTGGATAGAAGATGAAGCCAGCCACAACATTCCCTTAAGCCAAAGCCTAATCCAGCGTAAGGCCCTAAGTCTTCAGTTACATATACAGGCTCAGAGAGGTGAGGAAGCTACAGAAGAAAATTGGAAGCTAGCAGAGTTTGGTCCAGAAGTTTTAAGGAAAGAAGCTGTCTCCATAACAGAAAAGTGCAAGGTGAAGCAGCAAGTGCTGATGTAGAAGCTGCAGCAAGTTATCCAGAAGATCTAGCTAAGATCATTGAAGAAAGTGACTACACTAAACAAATTTTCCATTTAGATGAAACAGCCTTATATTGGAGGAAGATGGCATCTAGGACTTTCATAGCTAGAGAAGAGAAGTCAATGCCTCACTTCAAGGCTTTGAAGGACAGGCTCACTCTCCTGTTAGATGTTAATGCAGCTGGTGACTTTAAGCTGAAGCCAGTGCTCATTTATCATTCTGCAAATCCCAGAGATCTTAAGAATTATGCCAAATCTACTCTGCCTAGGCTCTATGAAGAGTGAAAAAAAGCCTGAATGACAGCACTTGTCTTCACAGCATGGATTACTGAATATTTTAATCCCACAGTTGAGACCTACTGCTCAGAAAAAAAAATTCCTTTCAAAAGATTACTTTTCATTGACAATGTACCTGGATACCCAAGATCTCTGATGAAGATGTATAAGAAGATAAATGCTTTTTTTTCATGCCTGCTAGCAACATCCATTCTGTAGCCCATGGATCAAGGGGTCATTTCAACTTTGAAGACTTATTATTTAAAAAATATGTTTTGTAAGGCTAGAGCTGCCATTCCTCTGATGGAGCTGGGCAAAGGGAATTGAAAATCTTCTGAAAAGGATTCCCCATTTTAGATGATGCCATTAATAATGTTTGTGATTCATAGAAGGAGATCAAAATAGCAACATTAACAGGAGTTTGGGAAGAGGTTGATTCCAATTTTCATGGGGGACTTTGAGGGATTCAAGACTTCGGTGGAGGAATTACCTGCAGATGTGATGGAAATAGCAAGAGAACTAGAATTAGAAGCGGAGCCTGAAGATGTGACTAAGTTGTTGCAATCTCATGATAAAACTTGAGCCAATGTGGAGTTGCTTCCTACAGATGAGCAAAGTGGTTTCTTGAGATGGAATCTACTCCTGGTGAAGATGCTGTAAACATTGTCTAAATGGCAACAAAGGATTTAGAATGTTACATAAACCTAGTTG
This sequence comes from Hylobates moloch, assembly GCF_009828535.3. NCBI lineage: Eukaryota > Metazoa > Chordata > Mammalia > Primates > Hylobatidae > Hylobates > Hylobates moloch. Next base: position 9,383,097 of record NW_026652295.1, on the reverse strand, counting down.
ATAAAGCAGCAACAGGGTTTGAAAGGACTGACTCATTTAGAAAGAAGTTCTACTGTGGGTAAAATGCTATCAAACAGCAAGGCATGCTACAGAGAAATCTTTTGTGAAACAGTCAATCAGTGAGGCAATGAGATTGCCACAGCCATTTCAACCTTCAGCAACCACCATCCTGATCCATCAGCAGCCATCAACATCAAGGTGAGACCCTCCACCGGCAAAAAGATTATGACTCATTGAAGGCTGAGAGATTTGTTAGCATTTTTTAGCGCTATTTTAAAATCGAGTCATGAACATACTGTGGACATGATGCTATTGCATGCTTAATAGGCTACAATATAGTGTAAACAGAACTTTTATATGCACTGGGAAACCAAAATATTCATGTGACTTGCTTTGTTGCAGGGATCTGGAACCAAACCCACAATATCTTCAAGGTATGCTTACATATTTAAAATACTTGGCACTGTGCCTGGGATATGGTATGTATTTTATAATGTGAATTATTCTCATTATTTGATGTTCATTGTGTTGGCTACTATCTTAGGAAGAATCAACTTATGTTGTTTGGCTAAAGACAATAACTGAATGGAAATTAGTAGGGGGATGTAAACTCAGTATAAGGACAAATTGTTTTGCAATGAGAACTAGCAAATAATGGAATGAGTTACCCCTCAAGGTAGCATACTCACTGGACATGCGATGAGGTAGAGTCTGAACGGCGATGCTCTATGATATTAAATGCCAATAAATACAATATGTTAATTATTTGCTAAGTGATTAGTAATAGTGTAATTTTATTATGTTTCTCTGGATCCTCTTTTTATGCAACAATTTAGAAATATTTATATATGGTAATCAATTTTTATCCTTGTTAATTGCTCATGCAGCCTATGTAGTCTACCTTATATATCTACATAGGATTCAGATAACATCATTGTGTACATTGTAGGTTAAGGAGAAAAACTATAGTTAAAAAAAAAGCAAGGAAAGTGGAAATTAGATTTGTTGAAATAAATTACACAGTACTAGTTTCACTTGGTCTTTCTGAATGAAGCCCACACATCTGGAGTTTGCTTCGGATCCAAAAACATTTACAAAAGAGAGTCTCAATTTATTGTCATAATGTGTATACCCATGGGGGATTGATTCCAGGACCCCCAGTGGTTACCAAAGTCTGAGGATGCTCAAATCCCTTATATAAAATGGTGTAGCATTTGCATATAAGCTGTACATGTTCTCCTGTATTTAAGTCATCTTTAGATTACTTTTAATACCTAGTACAATGCATACACATTGCTTTATTGATGTGGCTTCAACATGGTACTTGGCATGTGGCAAATTGAAATTTTGCTTTTTGGAACTTTGTGGAATTCTTTCTCCTCTGGAATATTTTTAATCTATGGTTGATTGAATCTACGATGTGGAACCATGGATATAGAGGACCAAATATATATATATTTTATTAAGATTGTACCAATCTTATATATATTTTATTAAGATATACATATATATATATATACCTTGCCACTTTTTATTAAGATTTATTAAGATTGGTACCATGTTTAAGTAAATGAATACATTTTATATGTATCTTGACTCTAGATAATTTCTATCCCCTTAATTCTGTATTCCATATCCTTCCAGTACTCATATACACATATTTTACAATATTATGTTGCATATGTTGTTTTATGGTCATTTGCTTTAGCTTGTGCATGCATAGGAGATTTCTAGAGCTAGACTGTGAGATCTTTGAGAGTAGAGAACATATTTTCTGCATCTTTATATCTCTCTATCCTTCCTTGCCTCTCCCATCATCAACCTAATGTACTTAGTGTATTGTCAAACATGAGTAGGCAAACAATTAATGTTTACCAAAAAACTGAACTAACAAACTACTTAGCAAATGGAAACTAAAGCTCTAAAGGCTAATAGTTTATAAAATTCTTTTAGCCACCCATCACTGAAACCTGCTTGTTCTTATGTCCTAAGAAAAGTATGTTTATACCATTTGGTTAATTGTTATAGAGATCAAAGGTAAATAATTAATAAAAATTCCATTTTTCTACATTGTTAAGTTCAAAGTAAATCATCCCGAGTCATTTGTTTCCATGAAGTAGTTTAATTTTGATAATTGATTGGAAGATCTTGCCAATTTTCCTGCTTCTACAAAATTATTATGTAAGTTTAGTGCTCAAAATAATATAAACTAGATGCATAGACTGTACATGGATAGGTTATACATAGATAATAAAAAGATAATTTAAAAATAACAGTTTAATCACATGCATGCTACTGGAAATATATCTATATTTCTGTCAAATGACAGCTTGGAAGAACCTTTTCAAATAAGATTAGCTGGTTGAAATATCAGCTTTTTTTAAAAAAACTTTTTAATTGACAACTAAAAATGGTATATATTTATGATGTACAACATGATGTTCTGAAATACGTATACATTGTGGAATGGCTAAATCAAGCTACTTAACATATGCCCTCATATGTTTACCATTTATTTGTGAGAACACTTAAAATCTAATCTGTTAGTAATTTTCAAGTATACAATACATTGTTATTAACTCTAGTCACCACGTTGTACAATAGACGACTTGAACTTATTCCTCCTATCAAAAATTTTATATCCTTTGACCAATGTCTGTCTCCCCATCAACTTGCTTTTGACTGACACAGTTATACTGGATGGTATATATACTGCTAATCATAGCTGAGCACATACTCTGTGCCAGAAACTGTTTCAAATTTTTGCCTGTTCAATACTATTTAAAGTGGATCGTGTAACAGAAACTATTAGGATGTGCATGTGTTATTTCCAAGCAACTATCTGAGGTAGAAAGGATTGATATCTGATTTTTATAGATGTGGGAACTGAGACATCAAGAAGTTAAATAACTTGCCCTAGAAAAGTTATTGAAAGGGGTGGAACTGTAATTCGAACCAAAGCAACTAGACTTCAAAGCTGGCGATCTGAATGTTGTGTTTATATGTCATCTTTCCCTTATAGGTAATTTTATGAAACAAAATAGTTTTTTCAAAAGTCAAAATTATTCTCTGAAAACTCAATGTGCTATTCTTTCATTGTGTTTCTTGCAGGCGATTAATTAAATTAATTAATTAATTTTTATTTTTATTTTTATTTTTTTTTGAGACGGAGTCTCACTCTGTTGCCCAGGCTGGAGTATAGTGGCATGATCTTGGCTCACGACAACATCCACCTCCTGGGTTCAAGCAATTCTCCTGCCTCAGCCTTCCGAGTAGCTGGGATTACAGGCGCCCGCCACCATGCCTGGCTGAGGTTTTTTTTTGTATTTTTTGTATTTTTTGTAGAGATGAGGTTTCGCCATGATGGCCAGGCTGGTCTCAAACTCCTGACGTCAAGTGATCCACCTGCCTCAGCCCCCCAAAGTGCTGGGATTACAGGCGTGAGCCACCATGGCCAGCCCAATTTAGTTTTAATATACTCAAAAGTGTAAAGAAGATATATTTTCATTTTTTTTTTTTTAGTGAATATACTATTCCTCACGGGTCCCACACTATGACAAAGTGGAGAAAATGATATTGAATTCAATTTGGTAAGCTTACCATATCTTTGACCACCCTCTTGGGTAGCCCAGTCACTTTAAAAAAACTCAGCCTTCAGCTCCTTTTCCCTTCCTCCCGCTCCTCTTCAGTATGGGGTTGAGGGGTTTGGAAAGATAGTGAGATCTTGTGGAGTTGGTCTCTGAGCACGTGAGAGCTGATATCCACAGCATCTATAATTTGTCTGGTTGTGTTTTTGAGTGTACTTTGGGTCCACTGCTGAAACCTGTTGTAACTCATGGTCTCCGATGCCTTGACTTGGTGAAGCCTGCTGGTGTGCTAGGCTGATGAGGCCCAGGCCAGCTCTCCAGGGACTGTACTGTCTTACTGTGCCATCCCTGCCACCCCCTATTCATTGCTGATTGATAACCCTTCTTTATAGGACCATTTTACACATTACTACAACAATACCACCTGAAAAGCTCTCAGTCAGACCCACTGATCACCTCCCCACCTTGTGCCAAAAGGCACAAGCAGAAATTTCAGGGCCATGATAATTTAGGTCATGCTAGATGTAGCTTTGCTATGCCTGACTGTGGCTTCTCTAAGTGGCTGAGGTAACACTGGGCAGGTTGATTCTCCTTCCTTAGAGCTCCCAGTGGAAAGTGGAGTCAACATACTTCAGTTTTTCCTCTTTTTTTCTCAACTCGTATGAAATATTTTTCCCTTCTCAGGCTTTGGCTTTGTTATGGAGCAAGGTTTCTATGTTTTTTCTTCTTTCTGCTAGAAATAGTGAGCTTTTTCCTTAATGGTTTGATAAAGCTGGACCAGTTTCCTAAGTCATAGATAACTTCCTTCTGTCCTCTGCCTTTTTTTTTTTCTGTAGCTTATTTAAAAACCATTGAAAGGTACATCAGTCACTGTTTTAGCACTTATAAACAGTAGCTCATTTAGTTAAATTTGCATAATACTTATAACATCCCTATTAGATCAGTATTATTATCCTATCTCTTTAGAAGAGGAAACTGAGCACAGGTTGTTAAGTGTCTTACCCAAGGTCACACAGCTGCTAAGCAGAGGAGCCAGGACTCAAACCCTCTGAGACTAGCTCTGAGTCCATGCGTCTAGTTACCATGCTACGTTGCCATCCACATAAAATAATGGCAGATGTGGTCATTGTATTACTGATAAGGAAACATAAAATTTGAATGATGTCAAAGATATTATATCCACTACAGGCTCATTAATTTGAAGTATGCTAACTCAGAGAAATAGGTCTGAAAGGAAAAGAAATCACTCAGAGAACTCTTGAGTTGAATAAATATTTTAATTGTCAAAATTGTTCTAGAGTTCAATTGGAAGAGGAGTAATCTCTATAGGTTTATGCCTAAATAACATTACTGTAATGTGCAGGCTTACTGCCAGTTGCAGGGAAATAATTTTTTTTTTTTTTATAAATACATGGGATGAAGAATTTGGCTGCTTATGTAGTTTAAGTCGTCTTGCAAGGACCATCTATTTCTGAATATCTCCCTCATGAATTAAATTCCTTAACTCTGTTTCATCTAAACTTCTACTTAAGAATTCACTTGAGGCAGGTGAAAACATATTTTGGAGTATGGGGGATTTGAAAGCAGACCAGTGTGACGTGATACAACTGAGGTTTTGAGGATGTGGGCAACAGAAAGGCAACCTAGGCGTTGGGAGAGAGACAGCACCAGGATGTATTAAGGTTGAATCATATGATATTGCTGATATTCAACTATTTGGACCTACAAAAATGTCAATTTCATGTGATTTAACCTAAAGAAGGAATATGAAAATTTAGTTTACTTTGGAATTTTGCCCAGGATTAGCCTATACTCAGTCTATAGTCTTATTTTATCCAATCCCATCTCTACCCTAACACTTTAATAAAAGTTAAACGTGATTTGAGGGAATATTTATTTTTAAACTTTTAACTTTACCTGTGAATGTAAAACCTCAGTATGTCGCCTAATATGTAAAAACTGTTTTTTAAACTTTTATTTTAGCTTTGGGGATAAATGTGCAAGTTTGTTATGTAGGTATATTGCATGTCACAGGGGTTCGATATACAGATTATTGAGTTACCCAGGGGATGAGCATAGTACTTGATAGGTAGTTTTTCCATCCTCCTCTTCCTCCCATCCTCCACCTTCAAGTAGGCCCCAGTGTGTGTTGTTCCCTTCTTTGTGTCCATGGTACTCAATGTAAAAGCTGTTTTTTAACTTGCATTTTAAGTTTACGAGAGGATGCTTGTGGACTATCTAGTGTTGATGGGCCACACCTTAACAACCTGTTCCTTGCAATAAAGGCCATAATTTACCTATTTTGAGACGTGATGTTAAAGAATGATATGACTGCAATTTTCCCAAGAAAAGATGAGAGAAAGGCTTTGTTTATATCTTACTCTTCTAAGGCTATTGCCAAAAGAAATGGAATGTGACTCAGCTTTGAGATTTTGGGGAAATGGGTGCTGTGATATTATTGTTTAAAATATATCTGAACCCACAAAATGTAAGATTTCTGATTGGTTTTAGAAGGAACTTCAGAGAACTGTGCCTCTTAAAGTTTACTAGATATGTTACTTAAGATACAAATTTGGGAATAGTATCTTCTTTTTTAATGGATTAAATGTTTCAAGAATATGCGCATGCTGATTTTGTTATATGAGATATTTGAAGGCAAATCAGACCTAAAACATTTTTGGGCTTCTAAACTAGAATGAGGTTAGGTGTTCTTAAGTTATCTGATGTATCTTAAGTTAAGTTATACAGTGTTGTCAGCAAAAGCATAATGGTGGCCAATTTTTTAAGTATACCTTTCTTTTAAATTGTTTTATACTATGTTGGCTTACTCTCAGAGTATTTTAGTTTTCAGATATGTTAACTCAAACATCGATTTATTTTATTTGTGAAGTTTATTTATTTATTTGTGAAGTTTTACTTTTGTTTCTCTCAGACTTCGTGTATTAAATAACATTTTAAGTAAAAACTGGGTCACCAGGATTTTTTTTATATATTTAGAGATGAATTTATTTTACGCCTTATTCAGACCTGCAAATGAGACTCTAATTACTCCCGAGTACTCAACAGTAGACAATGCAACAGACTTACAGTGTCCTTGACCTAAAGCGTTACTCAAATCTTCATTCTCAAGACAAACAAGAAATGGATCTCTTTTTAAAAGTTTGTGCCCAATATTAATACATTAAATTTTAAAATATACTTTTATTCCTACTTAGAACATTGCCAACCTTATATTTAATACTGAAATGCAATTGTATTTAATCACTGAAACAAAAGTTCAAGTTTAAATTTAGCTTCGAAGTTATCATAATTAGCATATAGAAAACTGACATCAATGATTTTTTAACTAAATAATAATAGTTTTGGTTATTGTAGCCCTGTAGTATAGTTCGAAGTTCAGTAACATGATGAACAGCTTTGTTCTTTTAGCTTAGAATTGTCTTGACTATTTGGGCTGTTTTTTGGTTCCATATGAATTTTAAAATAGGCCAATGGAACAGAATGGAGAGCCCAGAAATGAGGCCACACACCTATGACCATCTGATCTTCAACAGAGCTGATAAAAACAAGCAATGGGGAAAAGACTCCCTATTCAATAAATAGTGCTGGGATAACTGTCTAGCCATATGCAAAAGATTGAAACTGGATCCCTTCCTTACACCATATACAAAAATCAACTCAAGATGGATTAAAGACTTAAATGTAAAACCTAAAACTGTAAAAACCCTGGAAGACAACTTAGGCCAATACCATCCTGAACATTGGAATGGGCAAAGATTTCATGAGAAAGACACCAAAAGCAACTGCAACAAAAGCAAAATTTGACAAATAGGATCTAATTAAACTTAAGAGCTTCTGCACAGCAGAAGAAACTACCAACCGAGTAAACAGGCAACCCACAGAATGAGAGAAAATATTTGCAAATTATGCATTTGACAAAGGCCAAATATTCAACATTTGTAAGGAACTTAAATTTACTAAGGAAAAACAACCCCACTAAAAAGTGGGCAAAGGACATGAACAGACACTTTTCAAAAGAAGACATACATGTGGCCAAGAAGCATGTGAAGAAAAGCTCAGTATCACTGATCATTAGAGAAATGCAAATCAAACCCACAACGAGATACCGTCTCACACTTGTCAGAATGGCTATTATTAAAAAGTCAAAAAATAACAGATGCTGGTGAGGTTGCAGAGAAAACCAAACACTTATGCACTGTTGGTGGGAGTGTGAATTAGTTCAGCCACTGTGGAAAGTAGCATGGCAGCTCCTCAAAGAGCTGAAAGCAGAACTGCCATTTGACCCAGCAATCCCATTACTGGGTATATACCCAGAAGAATATAAATCATTCTACCATAAAGGTGCATGCACATGAGTGTTCATTGTAGCACTATTCACAATAGCAAAGACATAGAATCAACCTAAATTAGGTGCCAGACACGTGATTCTCACTATAGGCCTTTGAGATAGGTATTATTATTATTTACAGATAAACAGGCTCAGAGAAGCTGACCAGCCAGGAGATAAGGAATGGTCATCCTGTGCTTTTTTTTGAGACAGAGTCTTGCTCTGTCACCTAGGCTGGAGTGCAGTGGCACAATCTTGGCTCACTACAAGCTCCACCTCCCGGGTTCACGCCATTCTCCTGCCTCGGCCTCCCGCATCCTGTGCTTTTAATCATGGTTTACCACACCAGCACACTCCAAGGAGCACATTCTTTAAACATTTTTTTTTAACTTTTTAAAATTTTAAATTAGAATTTTTTTTTTTTTGCCTTTCACAGAGATAGGGTTTCACCATATTGCCCAGGCTGGTCTTGAACTCCCGGGCTGAAGCAATCTGCCCACCACACCTCACAAAGTGCTGGGATTACAGGCGTGAACCACCACACCCAGCCAAACAGCAGCACATTCTTAAACATTAAGCCAGTGTTTGCAAATTGTGGGCAGTTGTTTAGCTGGATCAAAATGACCAGGGGTGTGATTAAAAATGTCTATTGAGTCAGATTTTCTGGGGAGCAAGTCCTGGTGAATCAGAACTATTAATGTGCATACAGTGTTTATGATATGCTCAAACTCAAGAACTGTACTAGGCCAGAGCTTCTCAAACTTTAGCAGGCAAGAGAATCGCCTACAGGGCTTGTTAGAACACATTGCAGGCTTCAGAGTTTCTAATACAGTATGTCTATGGTAGGGTCTGAGAATTCCCATGTCAAACAAGGTCCTAGGTGATGCTGATATTGCTTGCCCGGGGACCATACTTTGAGAACCACTGTACTAGGCAATACTGTGGTAGAGACAAAGAAGATATCATTGCTTAGGGTAAAACACTTTTCATAAAATCCTTGCATTCTTTTGCCTTGTTAATGTCATAATAGATTGTGTGTATGTGGAGATTGTTTCAATCATTTCTGTTTTCTTTTCAACTGCAGTGTTGTGATTGCTCTGTTTTTTATTGACATGCACACCTATTATGCATTTAAGAGCTGCGTCACACTTTTTCCTGGAGTCCTAAGATGTGACAATTAACACTTGTTACTGCTTTGCTAGGTTAAAAAGCAAAGCAAGGAGTTGTTGAGGCTTCTGTTCATTTAGGAAGTAGACATACAGCACTCTACGAATTTAAAAGGACATAATCTAAAATGGCATGCATCCTCTGTCTGTCATCCATCCCCCACATAACCCCCTTGCCATCAATGGATGGTTGCTTGAGCATAGAGCCAGGTACAGTAAAATGCTTCGACTGGGGTATGTAGCAATTATTCTCTGAGTCGCTGAAGTCTTGCCTCACCAGAGAAAGCCAGCTGATGCAATTCAGCCTGAAGGCCTTTTCAACAGAGCATCTGTTTTTTTTGATACACTTTGCCTATTAATTTTTATCTCCAATGTGTTGGAACTGAGAAAAAAATTCTCCTCCTTGATGCCTGTCTCTGCTTATTTCTCATGTAGGTATCATTGATGCTTCTACGAAGCATATCACCAGAAAGCAAAAAATTTTCTTTGTTTCTTAAATATTCTCTTTGTATGACTGTATATTTAACAAGAGTAGATTATATAATCTTGATATTTTCCAGCTTGTGATTCTAAAGTTCTACTGCATACATTTATATATGTACTTATATATATTTATTATTTATTATATGAGATTGAGATATTATTATATATTATATATATGAGATATGTTTTTATATATGAGATATGTTATATATATATATATATATTTTTTTTTTCTTTTTTGGAGGGGATTATTCCTCCAAGACAGACATATAAACTTTTACTCAACAAATTTATTCTAAACACATTTTCTTCTATAACATAACTATCTTCATTTCTAGGAAGCCATAATTGGGAATCTTATTTTCAGAGGAAATCTGTTTTTTAACTGCCACGCTACTCTTAATTCAAAGCAAACTGGCAAGGTGAAACAATTTCCACTCCTATTGAATTTACCCAAGATCTTCTCAACAATGAAACCAACACAAAATTGTCACTATAGAAACCACAGTAGACATAGAGATACAGTTTCAAAAGGACAGTGTTGCCTGGAACACAGAGACAGGTAGGGGTTTCTAAAACTCTTCAGTCATACATTAAATTTTGGTGATAGTGAGGAATTTTTAAGAAAATTAAGTTCTGAAAATGCCTAGGGATAGAAGAAATAAAACTTTGACACTTTTCTGAGTTGTTTATATTATATAACTGCCTTAGGGTTTTCAGAAGGGATTATACTATGTTAGATCTGTTGAAGATGGCATTTTACAAGCTACCTAAATGAGATTGTAACACTAATATTGCATTGAAAGATATTTTTGCATTTTGTATGGAAAAAAAAATTAGTCATATCAGTCATTTAATCACTGGATTTGTTTGCTTTGAAGGGGCAAATGGTTTTACCCTTTAAATATTTTATATTAGATAGTATTATGTCTGCTTGTTTTATTGTTTTAGTTGTATTTTATCTTCTAATTTTTTAAATAAAGTGACGCTGATAATAAGATTCTGAACCTTAAGTAATCTCTCCTATTCCTTTGTTTATTTAATGTCATACTTTTAAGTTGGTTTAATATAGTGTTGAGGACAGTAAATAAAATAATAGCATCTACTGTCTTTGTCTACCTAAACTAAATAATTTATGTTTGAACTACTGAGCAGCTTAAGGATAAAATGAAATGATGAAATGGAAACACAAAAACTGCTCACCCTGATAACAAGCCATATCATTCATCTTTGTCAAAAGTCAGTAGGTATCATGTTCTTTTGTTTTACCGATATACTATTGAACCAACCTAAGAAAGTGTGACATCAGATAAACGCAGGTACAGAACAAATTACCTATCATTGAATCTTATTTTCTTTTTCTCCTTCCTTTCTTTTACTTATTCGGAGTTCAAACAGAAGGGAATATCATTTACATACTGTTGATGCCCAAAAGAATTTTGGCTTCAAACAATTTCCCATGTCTCATCCTAGAGTAAATAGTTGATTTATGTATTCACTGAAACTAAATGGGCAAAAGAATTATTAATGATTAGTGAGTTATTGTGGAATATTGCCCTAGGGAAGAGAGAAAGAGATCAGAGAGCTCTGGTCCCTTCGCTGTACCAGAGCTTCTGATAAAAACCTCTTGGCATTGTTGACTATTTATAGCCTTTTTGGGCTATTCATGCATTTTATTACTAAAAGAAATTGGAAATAGCACAATTTGTAATAAATGGAGTTTTTGCGTAGCAGAGCCTTAAGCACTGAATTCTGGAGTTAATTTTATTGGCATGAGTTACATTTCTCACTAGAAACCACTTCTAAGAAGCACCACGCCTGCAGATCAAATCTTACCTTGGACTTACTTGAGCTTGGTGTTGTTTCATTGCTTATTACTAACTCTCAATTCCAAGCCCCACAACAGTAAAATTTGGCCTCCATAAATCCCTGCTAGAGAAATGAAACTGGAATAGTGTTTCTAATTTGGGGTACATGCTTCTTTGAACATTTATGGAATTTAAAATGATTTGGTGGATATTAGAAAGGAGAGGTGAGAATTGTAAGGAAATGTGGAAGGAAATCTCTTGTTAGGCTTTGCACAGCTGAGCTATCTGATGATTAGGAATAGACTCTCTGGCATGTTTTGGTCAGATGCTTTCATGACTAAAAACACGTAATACAAGCTAATCTACCACCTACAAATTACAACTGGGAACAGGTCGTAAAGTTCTCACACATTCCCATGAATGTATGATTTGAGAAACAATCAAATTTATGGATTGATGTAACTCATTGAGTTTCAATTGTGTACAATTCATCAAGTTTTCATGTGTTTCTTTAAATGTATGATGTTAGAAATTTCAAATTTGTGAGTTAATGGAATATCTCCAGTTGATGTAATAAAAACAAGCAATTTTAATTAGTTACTACAGATATCCTCGTACCAATGAATTGTGTGTTAATACCAAAGAGGAAAACACATTGACCAGTTTAACTATCTTCAGGAAAATAAATTGAATTAAATAATTATTGAATGTGATGGTCGAATGGTGAAAGATCTAGGCCATGGACACTTGCAGCACAAAGAGCTGGATAGAATACTCCTAGCATGAAGAAACTTTCTGAAAAACCCTGATAGCTCAGTGTTCCCATTCGTGGGTATTCAACTTTAAGTCGAGAATCATTTTTTAGTACAGTATTAGTAATTGTCTAGTGTTGATTGTTGCCTACAGCTGCCTACTTGTCACTTTCTTTCACCAGGAAACACAGGACATTTAGCATAGTGCCTGGCACATAATTTTTGAAAAATGAGAGAACAAATGACTAGATAAGTGAGTATGAGTAAGTAAATACATACCCGTGCCAGTAATCTTGTTCCTGACTTAAATTGCATGCTCTGGGGGGATAATACAATGCCCCTCTCGGGCACATGGCACTCAGGTGCACAAGGAGGCTTCTCCCAACTCCTTCCTTCCTCTGACGTGAGTCTTCCTGTGCAGGGTTGCTGTCAACTGGGCTCAGTTGCAGGTGTCTCTTCTCTCGGTGTCTTCTTCAACTGTCTGGAGGCATGCAGCATTTCTCAGCTATCCTGGGGTATATCTGAAGGGATATAATGATGCCTTCCTCTAGACAAGTAATGGGTCTTTTAGAAGATTATAGTACGTTAGCTAGGAAAGTGTTGCATCATGAGCTACTCTAACATAACTTAATAATTTCAGCTATAGTTGCTACCTTTCACTCTCGTTCACAAGTAAAAAAAAATGTGGAATCTTTCCCTTACTGTGTTTTTGGTTCTGCTTCTAACAGAAAGAGTAGACACAAATTTTGGAACTGTACTTTGTCAAATGATCATGATTACAATGATACTTGGAAAAAATTGGGGCGGCCATGATTCTAATTCTCTGACTTAAGGCAGCAGATTAACTCAGTTGATTTTAAGTTTAGTGCCCACTCAAACCTGAATTAAGAAAGTAAATTAACTCAGTTGGTCTTAAGTTTAGTATCCCATGAGGCACCCCTAGCATATTATGCAAATTAGGTATACATAAAAAGTTAGAGGCCTGCATCGACCACAATGAATCTTCACAAAAAGAATCTAAAACTGATAGGAAATGAGAAGAAAAATGTTTTTCCTTTTTTCAATATGTGATAAATTATTATACAAAATAATGCTGAGTGTCCCAACAAATAAAAATATTTTTATTTTCTCTTACCAAATGCTCACTTTATTGTTCTAAGGTGTCTGAAAATTGTTTTATTGGGAATTTGACTTTTACCTCTATAATAATTATAGTACAAGAAACATGCTATGATTCCAGGGACATACATGTCTGGTGACTGAAAACTACTTGGCGATGAGGAGCAATAGGTTGTATTTAATTAGTTTTGGCATTGCAATTGGGAGAATGGCTCTAGGGATTTATCTTTTGAATCTCTACTTTTATATCTGCAAAATAAAATGACAACACTTGGCATAAATAAATTTATCTCATATAGGTGGGGTCAAAAGCAACCACTATATTCCTGGGTGCACACACACTGGGCATTCTTCAAATACTGTTGGCTTAATGAGGAACAAAATGACTTCACATGTAAAGAGCTTTGGCTTCCTGGAACAGAACCATCCAATACAAGTATAATGCAAATCACTTATGTAATTTCAAATTCTCTAGTAGTCACATTCAAACAGTAGAAAGAAGCAAATATAATTAATTTTAATACTATATTTAAGCTAGTATATCCAAAATATTTTATTTCAACATGTAATCAATATAAAATCTATAAAATCTTTTAACTTTTTAAAATACAAAGTCCTTGAAATTGGTGTTTGTTTTATACTCCCAACATATTTCAGACTAGCCACATGTCAGGAGTTCAATAGCTGCATGTGGCTCATGGCTAGTGTTTTCGGAAACAAAATCCTAAAAAAGTAGGTGGATGCTCGCTATAGACATAGAAATGGTCATCACCCAGTCTTCCCACGGTGACTTTTCAAATGCATGCAGGGATTTGACCACCTATTTGGTGAGTTTATACCAGTGATTCTCAACTGGGGCTCTTATGTTCCCTAGGAGACATTGGGTGATGTCTAGACTATTTTTGGATGTCACAACTGGAGAAGAGGGGTGCTACAATCATCTAGAAGCCAAGGATGCTGCTAAGCATCCTACATCCTACAATGCAGATGGCAGCTCCCATAGTCAAGAATGATCCAGCCCAAAATGTCAGTGGTGCCAAGATTGAGGAACCCTGATTTATACAGAATTGCCTGTTGCCGGAAAAATATGATGAGTGTCTACATTTTGTGATGGTTTAGCTGTGGCCCTCTGAAGCCCAGAAATGTGGTATCTTTTTGAACTCATAAATATTTGAGATCCTTGGCAATATGGTTTGGCTGTGTTCCAACGCAAATCTCATCTTCAATTATAGCTCCTATAATCCCCACATGTTGTGGGAGGTACCCAGTGGGAGGTAATTGAATCATGGGGTGGGTTTTTCTTCTGCTATTCTCATGATAGTGAATAAGTCTCACAAGATCTGATGATTTTATAAAGAGCAGTTCACCTGAACATGCTCTCTTGTCTGCGTCCATGTAAGACATGCCTTTGCTCCTTTTTTGTTTTGAGCCATGATTGTGAGGCCTCCTCCTCCATGTGGAACTGTGAGTCCATTAAACCCCTTTTTCTTTATAAATTACTCAGTCTCTGGTATTGCTTCATAGCAGTATGAAAATGGACTAATACACTTGGTAAATATAGTTGTTTTCAAGAATGAGAAACAATTATCCTATTACCCAGACAACCCAAGTGGCATATGTAAAATCAGAAGCTGGAGAGTACGTCAGAGAAATCCTTATGAGGCTTTGATTCACAGTATAGCGCCAAAGTTTGGAGAACTAAATAGTTGAACCAAGCAGTCTTCTGGTCAGCTTGTAGATTCTGTGGGTGGACAACCTAGAGACCATAAAAGGAGTTTAGGGGAAGCTACCAAGTTCTTTGTTCTGATTTTTCAGGCTAATAAAAATTCAGTCAGCCTAGTTTAACCACACATGTTTCTCTTTTTTTTTCTGACTACATTCACACCTTCATAATTCAAGATGACTTTGTAAATAATTAGGGAGAAGCAAAGGCTTTCCATGCCTGGTGAGCTCAGAATGACTGCCTAGATGAATGCAAGTTGTCTTAGCTCTGTGGTAGGAGTTTTCCTGTGCTACCCTGGTTTCATGTGTCTTGAAGATGTTAATCACTCTAACTCATTTAAAGCCAAAAAAAAAAAAAAATCACTTATGCCAAAAACTCAGAAGATGAAATGTCATTCTAAGTAGATTCATACAAAGAAAATCAGAGAAAATAAATAATTTTTTAGTGCTAAACATAGTGTTTTAGATTTCTCTTGCTGTATAGCAAATTACTGCAGAACATGAATTTGTTATTTCATCGTTTCTGTGGGTCAGGAGTCCAGAGGCCTGAGAACCGGGGTGTTCACTGGTATAAATCCCAGAGGTGGAAGGCCCACGAACCCTGAATTCTTTTTTTTTTTTTTCTGAGATGGAGTCTCGCCCTGTCACCCAGGCTGGAGTGTAGTGACGTGATTTCAGCTCACTGCAACCTCCGCTTCCCGGATTCAAGCAATTCTTCTGCCTCAGCCTCCTGAGTAGCTGGGACTACAGACACGTGTCACCACGCCCAGATAATTTTTGTATTTTTAGTAGAGACGGGGTTTCACTATATTGGCCAGGCTGGTCTCAAACTCCTGACCTCGTGATCTGCACGCCTCAGCCTCCCAAAGTGCTGGGATTACTGGTGTGAGCCACCACGCCTGGCCACGAACCTGGAATTCTAAGGTCCAAGGCAGGAAAAGATTGATATCCCAGCTCCAGAGGACAGAGTGAATTTGCCTTTCCCCTGCCCTTATGTTCTCTCAGTGCCCTTGACAGACTGGATAATACTCGCCCATACTGGTGAGGGGAGAGCTTCCTTACTGAGTCCACTCATTCAAATGCCAACCTCCTCTGAAAACACTCCCACAGATACACCCAGAAATAATGCTTTACAAGTTATCTGGGTATCCCATCAGGTTGACACCTGAAATTAACCATCATACCTTCTTATTTGCAGCTGGTAAAATATGATTTTTATCTTTTAGATTTAAAAACATGGCAAAAAGGTGGTATCTTTTTTTTGGGGATTGTTTTTGGGTGGTTCTATGGGCCCTCTGTGAATCTATATTGAAACTGTTTTTTAAGTCAAGAAAACAATTTGAATAACACTAATTTCATTTCGGGTCCCTTCTCTTTCCTGTAATATCTCTACTACTAATCATTTGGATGAACTATGTCATTATAGATTATTAGGACTATTTTCTCAATTTCCCTTACGTGACTGTTGCCACATTTTATAGATTATTTTGATGTAGACATGTAGTACTAATGTATCTTTAGCATAACTGATTTGTTGCTGTATGGCATTAGATTTTTCTCTATTATAGATCCTAAATAAATTTATAAAAGTATCTACAGTTTATTGGGTATATAATGTTCCTTGATCTGTCTTAAGGGCTCAATCAGCATTATCTTATTCAATTCATATAGCAACTTTCCTTTGATTGTGTTGTTATTATTATGATTAAACAGAAAAATCTGAAGGAGAATAGAGTTAAATGGCTTGGCCAAGACCACAGGGATAAAAAGTTATAAAGCCATGCTTCAAATTCAGCGTGTCTGCCATGTTTCGTGTATGTGTCTGTGTGTTTAAATCACAGTATGTTCTTCGTCTTGGCTATCATTACTTCCATTTTAAAAAATAATTAGAATAAGTTTGCTTATATTTGTGTGCGACTCTTGATATTTATGCTCCTACTTTTTGGAGTCTACTTGCTTATGGTCTGCTCACTTTTTAAATTTAGATTTTTGTTAGGTTTATCTTGTGTCTTGTTTGCGTGTGTATTATCTTTCTTCTTCCTTCATTCTGACCTGTTTTATTTCTTTTGCCTTATTTTGCCTCCTAAGTGCTAACCCTTCTTCTGGATTATAACATCATTTGCATAAAGGCATTTGCTGATCTTGGAGCAAAGAGAAAAAAAGCATAATGTCTTTGCAAATAATGCCTTCACTTATGTCCACACTGGCCAGATGTGGTAATACTGAGGTTCTGATGTAAGAGCCTGATGCTGTGTCAGCATCGGTCAGCTCACTCTAAATCTATATAATGCATAACCTGTGACATAATAAACAGTTCACCATTGTGAGAGAGAAACAAAGAGAAGCACCAAATGTGATTATAAGCTACAGAATTACAGTCCTTTATTTTATGAGTGTAAAAATACAATACACCTAACAAGTATTCAAGTCCTAGTTTTTTGGTTTTCAGCGCCCCCCCCTTTTTTTTTCAGAGAAAAGATGCCCCAAGAGGCCAGATATGGGAAAATATAAATCTGGATTTTTTTGTTTGTTAACTTAGTCTCTCTGTTGTGACTCAAATAATATTAAATGCATTTATTGTTTGACTTAGCTTAGATTAGGGACATGAGTGAGACCTCACTCAGAGTATACCTCTTCCAGGTCTGGCACCTTTACAACAGCAACTAAATATAATTTTGCTTCAGTTTGGGTTTCCCATGCATAAAATATAAAGCATAGAATTCACTTTATTAATGCATCTCCAAGATTTCTAAACTTTTGTAACACTTGGTATTAGTTGAAGCATTACTATAAACCCAGCTCAAATACTTCACTCTGTAAGGGTGTATCATTTTATTTAAATAAGATTAGCTATTTTTTGAACAAAAATAGGAAAGAACTATGACAGCCTCAAATAAAGAAAGAATGCAGAGGATGGCAGAAGGAAATAATTGTAACAGGTGATTTTTGCTTTGCAATAGAATTTTGTGGTGAATGTCTTTCTCTCTCACTTCTCTCTCTTGCTCTCTCTCTTTCTCTCTCTTTCTGTGTGTGTGTGTGTGTGTGTGTGTGTGTGTGTTATTTTAAATTCTGGCCTGAAAGTCAAGATACACTAGTTAGACTGGTTCCCAAGCACAGCTATGTCATGGGTTGGATGTTTATGCAACATATAACTTTACCAAAATTGTCTTTAGTAGTTACTTTGGAATAATAGATGTTTGGGGTGAATTGTGTCCTTCATCACAATTTCTATTAGGTAGATGAAATTTTTTATTTTCCTACAACTTGTTCCTTTTTATTTTATTGAGCTAAAATTGAAGTGCAATAAACTACATATATTTAAAGCTTACAATTTCAACAGTTTTGACACAGGTACACACCCTTAAAGTCATCATCACAGTCAAGTTAGCAAACATGTCTGTCATTGTACAAATTTCCTTGTACCTCTTTGAAATTCATGTCTCCTTCCACACCAACCCCAGGAAACACCAACCTGCTTCCCATCACTACAAATTAGTTTTCATGTTAGAGAATTTATACAAAGGGAATCATATAGTATATTGTCTTTTTTGACTGGTCTCTTCTACTTGACATAATAATTTTGAGATTCATCCATATTATTACATATATTAATAGTTCTTTCCTTTTTATTGCTGAGTAGTATTCCACTGTATGGATATATTTTAATTTTGAGTTTTTCAAAGTATTTGGTTATAAGAAAGCTGCTATGAATATTTTCATATTCAAATGTGGGCACATTTGTTTGTATCTCGTGGGTCAATGGCTAGAACTGGAATGGCTGGATGGTATGGTAGGTGTATTTTAACATTTTAAGAAATGACTGAACGTTTTCCAAAATGTTTGTCCCATTTTACATCCCCTTGGCACTATATGAGAGTTCCCATCCCTCTTCATCCTTGCCAGCAGTTGGTATGGTCAACCTTTTACATGTTAGCAAATCTCATGCATGTGCAATGTTATCTTTCTGTGGCTTTGGTTTGCATTTTCTTTATGACCAGTGACATGAAGCATCTTTTCCTGTGCTTATTGACCATTTATATATCTTTCCTCTTGTGAAATGTTCGTTCAAATTTTTTGCCCATTTAAAAATTTGAGTTGTTTGTCTTCTTCTTTAGTTGTGAGAGTTCTTTATGTATTCTGGATACAAATTCTTGTGTGCTAGATGTATTGCCAATATTTATCCCCAGCGTATATCTTGCCTTTTACATAATTAATGGTACTTTTCAAAAAGAAAAAGTTTTATGTTTTGATGAAATCCAGTATCTCATATATATATACATATATATATATTCTATCTTTGCTTACCCCAAATATATATATTCTATCTTTGCTTAACCCAAAGTTGTGAAGATTTTTGCCTCTGTGTCTTTCTAAGAACTTTTGTAGTTTCAGGTTTTACGTTTAGATCTGTGTTCTATTTCAAGTTAACTTTTGTAAGTGTTGTACGGTAAAAGTTAGTTTTTTTTTTCCATATGGACTTCCAGTTGATCTAGCACCACTGTTGAAAAAACTTTTATACCTCTACTGAATTACTTTGGAACCTTTATTGGAAATCAGTTAATCATGTGGATTCACTTTTTTTTTTTTTTTGCTTTTGGTTTCCTCTCTTACTCATTTCACACTGGCACAAAGCCCCTTGGGTTCTAGTACCACAGTTCATACATTTGTCATATTTTACCTAAAAATATCTGAATGATAAAATTCCCCCGAATTCTTAACATCCTCTAAGTATGTTACTGCTCACAGCATGCTTTTGTGCCATCAGGATACAATGTATGGTGAATGTCCCATCCGTGGCAGAAAATCGAAGGCCAAGGAAGTCACCGTCAACTACAAGATAATTGCTCTTGGTAATATGTGGTCAGGCAATTTTCTCACACTTGGTGCAGGAAAAGAGTATGTTTTTGGATTTCTTCTACATCTGAAGGAAGTTTGGAACATTTATCAGTTACATTTTATAATTCAGATTAAACAACTCCTTTTAGGTGCAGAAAAAATAAATCACACTTCCAAGTCTATGGTTCTCAACAAGGGGAAGGGTGAGTTTTGCTTCTCAGGGAGGCAATGTCTGTCAAAAATGACACACTTTTCGTTGTCACTCCTGGCATCTAGTGAGTAGAGGCCAGGGATGTTGCAAAATAGCCCAAGATGCATAGGACAGTCTCCGTCACTCCTACATAGAAGAAATCGCTGGCCCCAAATTTCAGTAGTGTTGCTGTTGAGAGACTCTGCTTTAAGTATACAAATACTTAGATCCAAATCCGGCCCAGAAAGTATTCCTATACCTTCACTCCCTCTAACACTTAAGAGGTTAAAATAAGATAGGTTCGTGATTTCTTTTTAACTAAATGGCTGTTGTACATGTAAAACAATCTTAGTCACTTTTTTCACCCATGACTCTCTGGGGGTCATATTTTTACTTTGTCGGCTGTGTCACTGTGTGAAGAGTAGTGGACTTGGGTCAAAACACATGGACTCTATTCATGCCTCCAACAGATCCGAGAGGCACTTGTGTTAAAATGAGAAGATGTGGTTTGCTTCTAGACTGTTTTCTGTCACATGCTGGCTTGTATGTCCTCAGGAAAGCCTCTTAAAAATTCCCTGAGCTTCGAATAGGAATAATTATAAATTTTAAAAATTTAAATATAAAAATATTGAGCTTTAAAATGGGAATGAACTTTAAAATGGGAATAATTTCATGGACTGTTTTAAAGACCAATTGAGATAAAGCATTACCCATAGAACTTTAATAACAGTAATATTTATTATTAATACTTAACTATGTTCATATATGAAACATGTTTACCATCAACTTGCAATCTTAGCAACTTTTATGTTCTTCCTCTAATTCGGAAGGATTTTTTTTTTTTTTTTGAGACGGATGTATTTTTAGTAGAGACAGGGTTTCACCATGTTGGCCGGGATGGTCTCCATCTCCTGACCTTGCGATCCTCCTGCCTCAGCCTCCCAAGTGCCAGGATTACAGGTGTGAGCTACTGGGCCCGACCAGGAAGGATGTTAATTGGTGTCAGTACATTCTCATCATTCATAAAGTGTTTCTTATGTTAGCAAAGGAGTTACATATTTATTAAATATAGAATAAAAACAGGATTATAAAAAAGTTTGTATACGTTTAAGGGATCCAAATGCAATTTTGTTGCATGGAGATATTTCTTAGTGGTGAAGTTGGGGCTTTTAGTGTATCCATTACACACATACTGCACATCGCACTGGAATTCTTTTTATTTATATAGTCCTAAAATCAATACATTCTATGTGTTAGAGGAACGGAAAGAGCTAATGGAGTAGTGTTTTCTGGAGGAGTAGACGTTGATCTAGGCTTAAAGGATGGAAGGACTCTAGACAGGCAGAAACTGGAGTAGAGGGAATAACATCAAAAAAGAATTGGTGCCTCAGATTCTCTTTGGCAAGTAGGATTCACATTCTCTGGAAACCAAATTGTTTATTGATTCTCCAGGGACTGCTTCAGTATGATAGCAGTGATTTTATCATGGTTTAAGTTTTTCATTTTGTTTCATAGGTTGGTTGCCCATGTTTTCTTCAATAACTAATATTGATGATGAAATAAGTCTTAGAAACAGACAAAAAGACTGTAATACTTGGCCCCTCTGTAGACATTTTTAATTGATTTATTTTGCCCTGGAAAATGTAACCATATGGTAGCAGTCAGTTTCCACGTAGGGCAACGCTTCAAAATCCTGATTCTGGATGAGAGTGGTGATGTTCCTTTGGCATCACCCTTTCCTCTGGTTCCACTCATGACCCATCTCCACTCCCCGACCCCAGCTAATTCAAGAACTGTGATAACTCAAGCTAAATGATTTCACTGATGACTCTCAAATAATACTTTTAAAATATTCATTATTAATTCCACAGGTAATAGAAACTGAATAAAGTAAACAACCAGCATGATCTCTTACAATGGGTATGTTTTTACGTAGTTATAATATGTGTCACCAAACAACATTCAAGCTGTTAATATCTGGAAATGCAGACACCTGCTTTCTCAGTTAGCACTGAAGGCAGACGTAACACCTCAGAGAGTGGCCTAAGGAATACTCCCAGGGACAGTGGTTTGCTATGGGTGTGGAGACTGGAGACTTGAGAGATTTGAGGGTTCGTGAAGATCATTCTGGTCCCGTCAGCGCCCTGCTGCCTCCTCAACTTGTCTGGTCCTTTTGGGAGTAAGGACACATTTCTTGGTGGTTCCCAACTGTTCAGACTGCAGGTGTGAGAACTTGGCTGAGAAAGACGTCAGAATTCTCCCAGATGGGCATAGGGGACAGTGTGTAGAAAGAAATCCTCGAATTTCCTGTGCACCTTCACTTCTGGTTGAAGAATCCTCTACTTCCTGTACATCTTCATTTCTGGTTGTTCCTGGATTATTATTATTTTCTCATTTAAGTCAATCAGTCTCCTTCTCAGTATAACACAAGAGAGCTTTAAGAAAGAATAGAGAAACTTTTGTTTACTGTAGTTTATTTAAATTACTTCTCAGGATAGTGCAGCATGTTTATTTGTCATTGAATAGGCATTTCTGCTGTTTAAATTCAATAAACAACTTACTTGCAAGCCTCACTGTGGGTGGACTAAAAACCAATTTTTACTAGTCATTCACACTGAAACACAATTTCAATGTGGTAGGTAAGATATTTCAATCTAGTAGGTAAGCTCTGTGTGTGCTTGTGTGTGTGAGTGTATATGTTAGTGTGTGAGAAAGTGTGAGTGTGTGGGTACATATGTGTTTGTGTGTGAGTGTGTGGGTACATATGTGTTTGTGTGTGACTGTGTGGGTACATATGTGTTTATGTGTGACTGTGTGTATATGTCTTTGTGTGAATGTGTCTAAGAGTATCTGTGAGAGTGTGAGCGTATATATGAGTGTGTTATGCTTCTGTGTGTGTGAGAGTGTGTGAGCATGTAAAAACAATGCAGAATATGAGAGGCAGCCCTGGTAATGGAAAGCATCTTGGATTGGGAACCTGAAGATCAAGGTATATGCTAAGACATGGTTTTGCTGTTTCTTAACTGTGTAAACTTGAAAGTATTTTTGAGGTTTTGTTTCTTTGTCAAAAACTGACACCTATTCAACTCATATTTACCAACTGTCTTTTTTTTTTTTTTGAGACAGAGTCTCGCTCTGTGGCCCAGGCTGGAGTGCAGTGGCGCAATCTCGGCTCACTGCAAGCTCCGCCTCCCGGGTTCAAGCAATTCTCCCGCCTCAGCCTCTCTGAGTAGCTGGGACTACAGGCGCCCGCCACCACGCCCGGCTAATTTTTTTTGTATTTTTAGTAGAGATGGGGTTTCACCGTGGTCTCGATCTCCTGACCTCGTGATCCGCCCGCCTCGGCCTCCCAAAGTGCTGGGATTACAAGCGTGAGCCACCGCGCCCGGCCTTACCAACTGTCTTCTATGTGCCGAGCATATAATGAGGTAACAGTAATGGTATTTTTCTCACTGGCAACACTGAATTGTTAAAACCACAAATAAGACGTGGTAGTCAGGAAGCCTTGAGATTGCTATGAAATTTTCTAAGTGGCATCATCTTATAACAAGCATGAATAGTGATGCAAATTATATGCTACATAATTCAAAGGTAAAAACACAAAGGAAGATCAATACAACCTATGTGTTAGAGGAATGGAAAGAGCTAATGAAGTAGTGTTTTGTTGAGGAGTAGATGCTGACCTAGGCTTGAAGGATGGAAGGACTCTAGACAGGCAGAAACTGGAGTGGAGAGAATAGCATCAAAAAAGAATTGGTCCCTCAGATTCTCTTTGGCAAGTAGAATTCATATTCTCTGGAAACCAAATTGTTTATTGATTCTCTGGGACTGCTTCAGTATGATAGCAGTGATTTTATTATGGTTTAAGTTTTTCATTTTGTTTCATAGGTTGGTTGCCCATGTTTTCTTCAATAATATCACAGTGTTTGTAGTGAACACTTCATTCATGAGGTGGAGGCTTGTACCTCCTGAACATTTCTTGGCTTTGTGTTAGCCTTTGGTTGTTTCTAAAAGCATTCCCTAGGCCTGTAATACATCCATGCCTCTTGTCTGCAGAAAGTTTGAAAGTAGTGAAGTTGATCTAAACATTTTTGTGAACAAGTGAGCAGTAAGTACAGTTTCAAAGCTGCAGCAGCTGTTTGTGTCTTTGCCTTGCAATCTGGTGTCTTAACTGGAATTCTTTATGTCAGAACATAATCTACTTAAAAAGTTTCCATTTATGTCACAAATAATAAACTTGATGGCTCTTTACAACATCTAAACAGTCCCCTTAAGCTGCCTCTTCAGATGATAGTCTTCCTTCTCCAATGAAAGACTCAAAAAGTAATCCCTTTAGGTTTCTTATGAAATATTCATTCTTTGGTATGACTGCTAAAAATGTAATTGGCAAGCTGTGTCTCTACCATATCCACAGCCTATAGTATTATTAAATATGAAGTATGATACTCAAGTATATCCTACAGTTTAGGTTTAAAGTACGTATGCTATGTGTATAATTATAAGATGCGCACACACACACACACGCACACAGTCTAAGAGGATAGAAAGTTTTTAAAGAAAGTTGGTGGATTGCCTGAGGTCAGGAGTTCGAGACCAGTGTGGCCAACATGGTGAAACCCCATCTCTACTAAAAATACAAAAATTAGCCAGGCACAGTGGGGGGTGCCTGTAATCCCAGCTACTTGGGAGACTGAGGCAGGAGTATTGCTTGAACCTGGGAGGCAGAGCTTGCAGTGAGCTGAGATTGTGCCACTGCATTCCAGCCTGGGTGACAGAGCAAGACTTGTCTCAAAAAAAAAAAAAAAAAAAGAAAGAAAGAAAGTCTCTGCTGGTGGTTGCTGGTTTTAACAGCTCCATCACACATTTACTGACATCAGGCCACTAGAACTGAATCAGCAGTCCATCCATATTCCTACCTTTGTTTTTTTCTTCTTCCTCTTCCTCACGTCTTTGCTATATCATCTCCATATTACCCTCTAATCTGCATCATCATCTTCAAGCACCCATTTGTATTTTCCTAGACTTTACTGAAGATCTATTCCCTTTTCCTTTTAAGCAATCCTATACTGTTACCTGCCCAAAAGTGAAAGCAGAAACGAAAGTACCATGGATCACACTAACACCATGCAAAAGGCTCTCCTTTTCCACTTCATTCATTGATATAGACTGAGACAATAGACCTGTCATCAGCATGAGATAATTAACACTGTCCTGGCTAATTGGTTGAACTGAGAATAAAAAGACTAGCCACCACCTGGCCCCATTCCTCAGCAAGCCATGCCTGGAAAGCTTTCTTTTAGACCATAGTCAACAGTCAACTGCTGAACTTGGAAAAATAGGTACATACCTCTCTTAATTTTTAGTTCTAGACTAATTTTTCTTCTAAAAAGACAACATCCTTAAAATGAAAAATGCATTTATTACAATAAAATCATGAATAGTTTAGCAGTAAGTAGACGTGGCTAAAGAGAGAACTAGTAAATAGGAAGACAAATGTGAAGAAATAAACCAGAATATAGCTTTTAGAAAAAGGTGATTGACAATAGAAAATCAAGTGTAAGAGACACAGAGGTTATAATGAGAAGATCTAGCATTTTAAGTTTGAGACAACAGAGAGAATGAGGAGGCAATATTTGGCTGTATAGTGGATGAGATGTTTTCAGAACTGGTGATAGATTTGAATAATCAGAGATGTGAACAAAATTTCCAAACATGAAAATAAAAAGAAATCTACCCCTATATACATTGTGGTGGCACTGGGGAGTACCAAAGACAAAAAGACGATTTAAAAATTATTCTCTTTTCTAGAAAGGAACAAAAATTAGACTGATAGCAACCATGAATGCTGTGTCAAGATGGAGTAGCTGTCAATTTTAAGTTGTTTAGCAAGTAAAACTGTATTTCAGGAGCCAAAACCAAATAGATCTTCAGATGAACAAAACTGAGACGTTACTATCATTAGGTTCTAAGTAAAGGAACATTTAAAAGCTATACTTCAGATGAAATAAAAATGACTCTAGAAAGAATTTCTGATATATAAGAAGAAATGTGAGCCAAGAAGTGGATAAACATGCAGATAAATCTAAATAATTACTGACAGTATAAAATAATACTAACAATGTCTATTTTGTAGGGCAAGATAATAAGACAGAACTAAAATACTGATTGACGTTAGTTTATAAATTTGAAGAAGGGTGACAAAAGTTAAAACATTCTCTAGTTTCAGCTTTATTTGATTAGATAATTAAGATAATGATTAACCTGAGACATTGATATTTAGATATGCTATAATTCCAAGGACAGAATAAGAAA
This sequence comes from Hylobates moloch, assembly GCF_009828535.3. NCBI lineage: Eukaryota > Metazoa > Chordata > Mammalia > Primates > Hylobatidae > Hylobates > Hylobates moloch. The sequence continues at coordinate 9,356,774 of NW_026652295.1, read as the reverse complement.
GAATTCAACTAAAGCAGTAGAGAAAAATCAAAATGAAAATCAAGATAAGATAGGAGAAAAAAAGAAACATGGAGGAGGACAAATAGAAAGCACAGAGTAAGATGATAGAAATGAATCAAAATATACCAATAACCACATAAATGTAAATGGACCATTTTCACTAGTAACAAGACAGATTGTCAGACTTGATGAAAACCCAGTGCATTTCTATGCTGTTTATGAGAAACATACCTAAAACATATGGAACTCTAAATATGGGCTCCAGGAGACATTTGCAAAAATGTTCCTGGAGGCATTGTTTCTTACAGAAACAAACATGAAAACTAGATACGACCTGAATGTTCTTCAATAGGAAAATGTTTAAACATATAGTGACATTAGTTGGTATAATATAAACAATAAAAATATATTAATGACAACTTTATAGAGCAACATGGATGAATCTCAAAAACATGTTTTCAGATATACAGCATGTTTATAAATTTCAAACATATTTAATTACTATATATTGAGTAAGGCCTACTAAAATGATTGTATTCATATCTAGAAAATCCAGAGTAATTCTCCCTCTGTGTGAGTGCTGAGTCGGGGAACTACCAGACCAGTTTCATGGGAATGTGACCTGTGACACAGAGCCCTGAGTTTAGAAGGACCCTAGGTGTGATTTCATGTTGTGTTGTCACCATCTGGAAATCCTTAATAATTTTGAACAAGGGACTTTGCATTTTGCACTGGGCCCCTCAAATTATGCAGCTGGTCCTGGGGGATACCAACATGGAGCGATAGAGGAGAGATTTGAGTTGTACTGGTGGTGTTCTTTCTTAATCTAGATGGTGATTTGTCTTATCTACTTATATAGAGTGTTACACATATTGTGTATGTATGAAATATCTTGTTGTTCAAATTAATCTCAGAATGTTGCCTCTTGAGCCACTGGTTTATAATACTCATCAGAAATACCCAGGCAAAAGAGTCTACATTGTCACCACCTAGGTGGAATGAAATATCCCATTTATGTGGCTGTGATATGGAAATTGGTCTGAGTTGTTGAGTAATTATACTTAAGCATATGCTTTCGACTCTATAAAACCTGGGTGAGTAATATCAGTTTGAGGGAAAAGAAGAGCCCTCCATGTTTCTTTACACAGTTGAATACCCAGCTGCTCTGGTTTGCATATTGCAAGTGCATTTCCTTTGCAAACTTGTTAGCTCCTGCATTATTTGGAGGCTCTGCTTTTTAAAGCAGGCAGCATTTAACAACTACAGGGCAGAACCTATCTGATTCTATTGCTGTCACCAGCAGCTGGTGCACCCAGCGTCCTCTGAGGAAGTTAGCTGCCCTCTAGCTACCGTGAATATTGTGTGAACACAGCACATCTGCGAGAGTAGCTTACTGCGCTTGTGCGACTGTAGAGGCCAACGTGCCATTTGTGTATGGTTTGGCAGCTTCAAAATTCACACATAGAGACAGCTGGTGAAAGAGTTTGCTAAGTGGTGCACCCCCTTTTAATCCAGCCACCTGGATGATTCAGAGAGGCACAATGTGGCCATCACTCTTTAATGCGTTGTATGGTAGCCGCATTGGCCAAAACTTCTTGGGAGTTTTCAAAAGCAATACAACACAATGTTCAGTTTTTCTGCGCTGCTCCCAAAGAACTCTTGGTTGCTTCAGCTTAAATGTGTCCCTTAAGTGCATCTTAACTCTGACCTTCAATTCCCTTTTACTATCCTGTCATTATGCGTCTACTCTCTCAAGTGCAGTAAAGTGCAGGGACTCTGATATTATGCATCCATTCCTTCAGTCACTCAATAAACATTTATAGAACATCTTAAATCTTAACTTGCACTTACACATCTTAAAGGCTTGGTTCGCTCTGCCTCATCCTTCTTCTGTTTGTGTCCTTTTTTCTAGTGACTCTGATTTACTCTTTATGGCAATGTTTTTCAAGCTCTGCTCCATTCCCTCTTTCCACTAATCCAGTCATGGTCTTTCCTGTTTTGCAGTAGATCATGTAATCTGTTGTGCTGCTTAGAGGTTCCTTGATGAATTCCTACATGGCAGAAATTAAAATGAAATGTAACTTTTGAGAAACATACCTCAAATAAATCACAAGCTTCACCCTGCACCTGTTGCTTGCAAACACAGTGATCTGCCTACTAAAGGGCAAAAGGATGATGTCTATTGCAAAGAATTGGATGCTTTTCATTGAAAATACAGGTTACATTGCAGAGACTTTCAAATGTTGCCAAGGTAACTGTAATCATTATGCTACCATTTAGTCAAATTTGATGTCTAGGTAATCTTAGTGGCAGAAGTCTCAGCCTGAATTAAACCAGCAATTAGTTGAACACTTATTATGTGCAAGGCATATGGACATACACAAAAGTGCAAGATATTCTTGACTTCTTTGAGGAGCTTAAATCACATTGTAGGGATCTAAACATATAAAAGGAAATTAACAATACAAAGTGAAGTGGCCTACAAGTCATTCAGATATTAAGTGAAGTAGGAAAACAAAGCGTAAAAGAAAAATTATTGGTGGCCAGGATCATCAGAGAAAAATGGGGGCAAAGGACATTCCCCGTATTTAATTATGCTCTTTCTGGAGTCAGGTAGACATATTACTTCTACAGAGAAAAACACTCGGATTACTGTATTCATTACTTCTTCATTGCTTGAGACAGATTTATTTTGAATTATTATTGAACATTTTCCTTTTTGTATTTCTTTCAAATTGAGTGCACATTTGCCCAATTTAATTGCTTATTTGTTTCCTTGGAAGATTTTGTCATTGAATTTTTTTCTTCTAGGAATTGAATCCTTATTTTGGGGTTATGTGCCTCTCTTTTGTTGTTAATAATGAATTTGACTCATTGCAAGCTAATTATACCTACTGTAGGAAAAAAGAGCTATTAAATGTCAGCACATTGTACTGAAAAGGCCACATGTCTTAGACTAGGATGGGCGTGAGTTTGAATCTTGCTATGTGACTTTATTCAATTTATTTATTGTCTTAGCCTTTATTTGATAAATGTGTATGTTTCACTTAATATTTATTTTAAAGGCTTGATGATAGGATTACATAGGATAACATGTATCATACTTCCGTTTCACTCATAGAAAGTGCCCCATAAGTACTAGCAACGATCGTTATTATTGGCCTTTTCTAATTATCTCAATTAATTTCATATATGTGAGAGGACTTCCACTGATTACATAAAAGGAGTCTGCATTTCAGTGACATATTTTAAGGTCATTGGATTAAGCGAAGAACTTTTTAAAGTTAATACTTTTAGGAATTGTACTGACTGGAGAACATTCTCTTTTGTTCATGTTCAGATTTTAATCGCACTTCATGGGTGGTCTGCCAGTTGCATGCTAGTCTTTTCTTTCTTTCTTTCTTTTTTTTTAAAGAAGAATATCTGTAATTCTTGAAGTGCGTATTTTACCATGCTTTGTTTTCTCTTCTCAAATCAACATGTCTATGTATTTATATAATTCAGAGTTCAAACAACATTCATTACATTGCTGTCACCGTACATAAAGACAATCAAAACTTGTTATGCCCAAATCTAAAACATGACCCAAATGAGTGAACAGATGTGTCGCATGACCAAAGCTTCACCATGTTGTTCCTATTTATCATCTGTGTTTGGAGGGTGTGCCTAGCGCTGTGAGGTGGTGGATTAAAGGTTTTGCGAATTGCCCTTATTTAATGAAACATTTTATATGCACACTTTGTTCCTCTATTCTTTTGCACTGCCCTTTGGGTGACAGAATGGTTTTAAGAAGTTTGGTCAAACTTGTCAAGCCTTTGAAACGGTTCTAAAACTGTTTTTATGGTTGTAAAATTATATTTAGTCCAAAAAAAACATATTTATTTAATTCTGGAGCTGAAATAATGAGCTTTCAAAATGCAAGCCATCCAGAAATATTCCATCAAGTTTTCAAAATTTATACTTTGCTCTTCTAATTTTATTGTGGTTATTTTCTGTTCCTTTTTGCATCATTTCCATATAATGAGAATGTGAAAACACAAGCACTTCTCTATGGAAAGCAGATCCATCATCCTGAGCTGGAAGTCTTCATGAAAGCCAAATTAAAAAAAATAGGAGTTGTGTTGGTAGGATTTCACCTTAGGCTGTTTCTTTTATCTGTATTACTCTTGGAAAGTAAAGGACATCAGGCCTCCCATCAGCAGTAAGCCCAAAGGGTTCAGGCTCTGTTCAGGCCCCACTTAAGGGTTCATCACCAGTATTTGCAGCAAGTGCATTAGAATCTTGAAGGAAAACATCAGTTTGGTTCACCTGGCTCCAGTATAGCCCTTTATTAATATTTAATTAAAAACCCAGGTTAGCTGGAAAGGATTGAAATTTCAGGAAGAAATGAAGTACAAGTTCTGTATCCCTCCAGATGCAGTGTTTCCACTGTTACAATGTTTTCAATGTTAGCTAGGAATCTCCAGTCCCTCTTTTTAATCTTTCTGATTTTCCACTGGCTGTGGTATGTTTCTGTATTCCTGGTGGAGGGCAGTTTACACTGCTTAATATCCAACCATGTACAACGGTACTACCCTCATGACAGAGCAGGGAAGAGCAGAGAACATATACCTGACAATAAACTGCCTGAGTTCAAATGATTCTCCTACTTACTCCGTGTGGTAATAGATAAGGAAGTCAACCTCCTCTAATTCGTGTTTCCTGACCTGTACAAGTGGGGATACCATACGATGCCTTCATCAAAGGCTGTGTTTTAGAACAGTAGCAAAATTGCCAGCTGCCTCCTCTCCACATGCTGGGTCTTGCTTGACTTAAAAAAAAAAAAATGATGCAATAGGCGTTTCAGCAGACAATGAGACAGGCAACAGCCGAAGGGTTTGGGGTGTTTCTTTTGGGGTTCCTATAAATACAGTATTACTCATCCTGCCTTCAGGCCTCTGCCAAAGGTGTGATTCTTCCTTTCTGGGGCAGGAAAAGACTTCTGAGCTGGCTCTCATGCTGGTGATGGTAGCCCCTAGGTGTGTGCCCACAGCCCACAGTCAGGCTCTGTAGGGAGGTCCTGAACTTAGATGTTCTAGACTTACTGCTAATGAAACCCAAACTGTGGTCCCTGGGTGACTTATAACTCAAATCATTTGAGAAAGGATCAAAAGTGACATCCTATCACAACTTATTTTCCTGATGCAGAAAACTGCAGGGCAGATTTTTATTTTTCCTTTTAGCTTAATTCCCTAATTGAAACATTAAAAAAGCAAGCAAGCCTAATTTTAAAAAGGAGGCTTTAATCAAGAGATTCTGCAGTTAGTATGTTTTCTCCTCTCCGTGCAGTTTATCTATTGGAAATGGGATGTGCATATCTTGAACTTCACTTGCTTAGTAGTGCCCATGTATTAACCCTGGGTGTTCTGCAAGAAAAAAAAATTGCATGATATCAGAGAGTTCAAATAAGATGTATTTAGTGTTAAATGAGATTACATATTCCCAGCAGTTCACGTGGTGCCTGGTCCCTATTCAACACATAAAGACCCCTACCCTCACCCCCTCTGCCCCCCACAACAGAGTTACTGTTTAAATGCCAATCATAGTGGGCTCACAAGCTATCTGCTGTTCCTCCAAATTTAGTCTTGAAGGAGTACAAATTATTCAACTACTGCTTTTCTTACTAGTTCTTTTTGAATTTGCTATTTCATTTATCAAATATAGTTATAGCATATGACTATGCTATAACTGCCAGAATGTAAATATTCTAGGCATAATACCTGCTCCAAACCACCTTGTCGAGGCCGTTGTGGACAGAAAAGCTTTAAAACCCATTTGGTTTTAGTCCAGAAACAAAGGTTCGTTTAAAAATACCATGTACTACTTGCCTGTGTTTCTAAGACTCTGTTATCCATTAATTCCTCCCCCACCTCCCTGCTTCATGCTGCCTGGTTAAAGGCTTCCTGTTTAATCGTTTCATGTTTACTTCTGTGTGAGCTTATATTAATTATGTGGATCACCAGTCTCATCACCATGAAGGATGGAGATATATTTGATTTGGCAGGGGATCCCCAAGACAGCCTCATTCCTGGGCCTTCTCCCACCCCCAAGCAAAACCCAGTTTGTAATGAGGCTTTCTTTGGACACCAGACTTTCTCCTTAAGGTAATTAAAGCCTGCAGGTCTTAGTTACAAATCTAGTTGACATGATTTAGCAGAGCACTTTGAGTTTAGACAAATGCTAGGCTTGAAATGAAAGAAAGGGATCGACTCTTAGCTGCTTATTTGGAAAAGTTATTTGTGTGTGTTTGTTTTTGTTTTTTTTTCTTTGTGCCTGGTCAGTCCAGTTTCCGAATACCTGGTTACCTTCACTGTGGGTTGGGACCATATCTAGCTGTCTCGGAGAGGCTTGTCCTGACACCTTTGTATTTGCTGAGGCCCACCAGTGCTTCCCCTGGCTGTCCAAGGTAGAGCCTGTTTCACTGGGAACCTGTAGGCACCACTGAGAGGTCTGGCCAGAGGTGACCTTAAGGCTTGTCTGTTTTACCCGTGGGTTACTAGGTTGTGCAGACTATGTTACTCAGAGAAAAAAAGAACTGATTCTAGTCCTACCCCAGCAGCTACAAAGACCGCCCTCTATCTGACCAATGGCATACTTGAAAGAAATAATATTTTGAGAGGTAAATGATCAGTTAAATAAAATAGAATAAATTTGAGAAATTCTTCAGATCAGGTTAAACAGAATTTCTCCATGTCAAAATAAACAGAAATGCTCTCCTAAGTTCCAAGATCTAATAATCTGATTGATGAGTATAGATCATAGCAGTGGAGATATGCATAATGGACTCTTTCAGGGAAAGGGAGAGAAAATACAGTAATTCTATGATATTTTTTATTTTAAAAACCTAGTAGTTAAAGACTTAATTATCTTCTTGTTGATTGAAAACAGTATGTGCACATTAAATATTTTACGAAAGAGTATAACTGCTGAATGTATCTACAGAATTAGTCTCTTCTCAGGGGTACTCATTCTAACTCAACCGTGGTGTTTTGTGGCTGCAAAGAGTTCTTGGAAAAGGAGACGGGACCAAATTTGAAGCTCATTCTCTGGGCCAAGGGAATGGGCTAGGGAAACATACTGGTTAAAGACAACTCAAAAAGAGCAGGGCGGAAATTAAGGCACAGTGTCTGAAGGCTAGCAATTTGATGAAGATGGTGGGGACAGTTAACACTGGATATTTATCTTCTATTCCACAAACCTTTGGAAGGCACAGTACTCACAGTGTTCTAGGTATGGTGAAAACTTGGATCTAGGAAAGATATCTACCTTCACCCTAATGGTTTATAGTCTAGAAAGGAAGGAGAGGCATTCAAATAAATAAAAAGATATGAAACCGTGCAGTGTGATGGCAAATGGAGGAAGATGGCTCAGTGGGACTTTGGGAAGATGTACGCATTAAGAGGGGATAGAAGAGGCTTCATAGAGAATGCAGAGGGAAATCTGATGGGATGTGGCCTTCATGAAATCAGCCAAGACATTTGTATATAAAAACTCTACTTACCAGGATATACCAATCTTGGATTAAGCAAATAAGGTGGAAGGAATTGAGCTGTAATATTCACCCCAAAGCACTGCAAAAGGGGACTTAGAAGTCAGTCAACAACATGGGACGAGGGAGGCACTGGATAATCTGCAGAATGTGTTCGTGGATAGTTAGATTTCAGAAACTGAGATTGGCCAAAGGGAAATATTCCGTATCAAGGGATCTCCTGGGGATTATTCGAAACAAAAATTCTCAGCATCAGTTGTACAATAGAATCACCCGGGGAGCTCTTGCACATGTATTTTCATAACTGGGTCCAACTCCCAGAGCTTCAGGGGAGGGGCATAGGCATGTTATAAAGGTTCTCTAAGGGATTCTAATATGCCATCAAGTAGAATCACTGATTTAAAATAGTTGGCCAGAAGAATGAAGAGTGGAGCAAGGAAGATCCCCAAATATACCGACTGGGTCACTGGTTTTCAAATTTGAGCATGCATCAGCTTCCCCTAGGTATTAAAACAGATTGCGGTGCCCTACCTCCAGAGTGTCTGATTTATTAGGTCTGGGGTGAGGTCCTAGAAGTTGCATTTCTCAGTAGTTTCTAGGAGACACTGATGCTGCTGGTCTAGGGATTTCAAGTACCACTAGACCAGATAAACTGTGGAGGGGAAAGGATTTGTGTGATGTGATAGAATAAGACATACATACTTGGTCTTAGTCCTGGGGTTCCTGGCACAGAACTTCTAAAACCCTTGTAAGTTGATGAGTGTTGGGGGGAAAGGAACATGTTTTGTTATTCACAATAAGCCCCTTTCAAATGCATCCGAGTTTACGCTAATGAGAAGACTGGTGGCTGGGTGTCCCTAGATAGCTTGAGGATGGAAGATGGTCACCAGAAAGACCAAGCCATGATTAGAAGATTGGAACTTTCAGCATCCCTCCCCTCCTCCACATCCCTGGCCTCCAGGGAGAAGAGTAGGCTGGAGATTGAGCTGATAGTCCATAGCCAATGATTTAATTAATCACGCCCACATAATGGAACCTCCATAAAACCCCTAAATGATGAGGTTATGAACCTCCATAAAACCCCTAAACCCCTCCATAAACCACTAAACCCAGGAAGGTTTCTGGGTTGATGGACGGATCCACGTGCGAGGAGCGTGGTGCATGCAAACTCCATGGAGACAGAAGCTCCTGTGCTTGGAACTCTTCTGGACCTCGCGTTGTGTACCTCTTCATCTGGCTGTTCACTTGTATCCTTTATCTTAAACCAGTAATAGCAAGCAAAGTGTCCCCCTGAGTTCTGTGAGCCGTTATAGCAAATGATTCCACTTGAGGGGGAGGTCGTGAGAGGCTCCAACTTGCAGCCAAGTTGGACAGGAGCTATGGGTAACCTGGGGACCTACTACTTGTAACTGGTGTCTGAAGTAGGGGGCAGACTTGTGGGGCTGAGCCTTTAACCTGTGGGGTCTACGCTACCTCTGAGTGGTTAGTGTGAACATTGAGTTAAACTGTAGGACACCAGTGAGTGTCCACAAATAACTGGAGAATTGCTGGGTGTGAAAACCAAAACCCACACATTTGGTATCAGAAGTGTTAGAAGTGACTTCTCTTTCAACTTGCAGCTTGGGGTAACATTGGCATGGTGGGCTCACTAGTGAGGCCTTGGACCTGACCGACATTGCCACAACTTGGGCAATAGCAGCTGTGATCAGTTTGTGACTAATATCTTGCTACTAATACTAGTTTATGATACAAAATCTTGCTGCTCAAACCAGGTTCCCCAGACTTAGCAGCATAGGCATCATGGAGATGTGTGCTAGAAATGCGGAATCTCAGACCCCACCCCAGAGCCAAGATCTTTATCTTAACAAGAGCTGCACATAATTTACATGCATTCTGAAGTTGGAGAGTCACAACAGTAGTTCTTAGTCTTGGCTTCACATTATAATTTGTTGGAAAGTCCCACATCACACCAATTAAGTTGGAATCTCCAGCAGTAGAACCTAGTATTAGTATCTTTAAAGCTCCCTAGATGAATGCAGTGTGTGGCTAACGTTGATAACCACTGATCTGGAATTTGATTTGAAATGCTGTGGTCAAGTTTGTTGCTGGACTTGACTTGCACAACTCAGGAAATGGAAAGGTATTAAACCCACACATGGAGGACATTGGTGTATTCACCTGGGAGGTAAATGGGACAGCAGAAACGGGGATGGTGACACAGATAATTACAAAATAATATCAGTCTCACTTGCTTCCTTAGCAGATGTTTATTGCCAGGCTGAATATGCAAAACCAATTGGCTGACGAAGGGAAACCATTGGGTTTCCCTGTGTCTCTTCCCGGTACTGTCTCTTCCCTATTTCCCCTGGATTGAATTGACCACTTACTCACACCCTTATGTCCCAGGTGTTTCCAACACATAACTCTATCTTAGCACCTGCCAGCGCGCTAAGCTTTATCTCCTTTGTTTATGAGTTTCTCTTCACTCAGTAGATCATATACTCTTTAATATCAGGGAAAAATCTTGTTTCTCTGTGGCATTAGCACGTGGAACTTAATAGACACAGGTATTTGTTGAATAGTTTGATAGAAAAGAATAGATAATAATTGCTTTGAGGAAAATGTACTGTAAGTTTCAAAAATATGTTGAAAATGATATAAAATTTTATATATAGTATACACAGAGCCGAAGCAAATATGCAAATAACTGTTGTTGAATCTAGGTGAAGGGAATATGTTGTTTATTATACTATTCCTTCAGCTGTTCTCTAGCTTTAAATATTTAAATTAAATAGGGTTGTGAGAAAATATATTTGAAATAGTCCTTATGTTGTTTTTCTAAATTAAGAGCCATTTCTTTAAGTGTTAGAAAAATGAAACACATTTTTATTTTTTATAAACTTCACAAAATTTCCTTTCCTTACTTAGGTATACTTTTATTTCTGAACAGACTTAGGGTTACTTTCGTACTAACCAAGACTGATCGAAAGCCAAAGAAATAACGTGTGTAATACTGATGAAAAGCTCTTTTGTTGTGAATGTTGTTGATTTGGTAGAACTATTCAGATTGCCTGTTTATGTTTATTTACTTATCTTAATCTGAATTTCCACATTAACCTCACCTGGACAAAATGCCCTATATATTTTTGAAAATTCATTTTGTTTTTCTTAAATTTTCATCTGGTTATTTATAATGCTTCGGTCTAAAATGGCAATTTAGATTATAATTGATGGTATTAATTTATCTTTCTGTTGTATGAAGGCTATTCATCACCAGGCTGATACTAGTTTATATAGAATTCTACTTTTTCACCTACAAAATCCTAAAACCGATGTATTTTTGTTCATGTTCTTTGTGACTAGCAAAAATATTGGCATGTAAAATGCTTGCATCTGTCTTTGGAATCTTTATTAAAGAACTTTCCTGACTGGGCACGGTGGCTCATGCCTGTAATCCTAGCACTTTGGGAGGCCGAGGTGAATAGATCTTTTGAGCCCAAGGGTTAGAGACCAGATTGTGTAACATGGCAAAACCCTGTCTCTACAAAAATACAAAAATATTAGCCAGATGTGGTGGCCCAGTCCTGTAGTCCCAGCTACTCAGGAGGCTCAGGCGGGAGGATTACCTGAACCTGGGGAGGTTGAGGCTGTAGTGAGCCGTGATTGCACAATTGCACCCTAGCCTGGGTGACAGATTTAGATCCCATCTCAAAAAAACCCCCAAAAAAACAAAACCAACCAGACAAAACCCCCAACTTTGCTAACTATATTGCAGAAATGGAAGTTATTCTGTTTCTGTGTAATAGGAAATGTGACCTCCCTCTTGCTCAAAAAATGAATAATCACTCAGCACTTTTGGAGGCGAAGGTGGATGGATCACGAGGTCAGGAGTTCGAGACCAGCCTGGCCAATATGGTGAAACCCCATCTCTAATAAAAATACAAAAACTAGCCAAGTGTGGTGGTGGGTGCCTGTAGTCCCAGCTATTTGGGAGGCTGAGGCAGGAGAATTGCTTGAACCTGGGAGGCTGAGGTTGCAGTGAGCCCAGATTGCACCACTGCACTCCAGCCTGGGTGACAGAGCGAGACTCCATCTCATAAAAAAAAAAAAAAAAAAAAAAAAAGAATAATCAATGCATTTGAACTCTCCATTTAATTTATTGAAACAGGCTATCATCAAGGATTCTATAGCTGAAAATGCAATGCCATATAGATTGTTAAGTCCCACTGAGACAGAATCAATGAAAATGAATTGTAAAGTTGTGATCCACTAAGTCAGTGACATCATTTTAGAGGAGAAAGGAAGGTGAGTAGCAGAGATCTCTCTGGAGACATGTGGCCAATGTCTAATATTCATTGAATATTAGAGGTCTGAATTTTACCCAGTATTTTCTGGTTTTTGTTTCAACTGGTCCTTAACCAATGAAACCATATTATGTCTTAAAAAGCACCTGAATAATCAAAAGGTACTTCCTTCAGGTAGCTTATTTTGATAGTTGTTGACAGCCAATTTTAATAGTTTTGCTTTCTCTTATTGTCAAAAAACCTTTTTCTTATTTTATTATTGTCTTTTTATTTCTCTCTCTCTCTCTCTCTGTCTGTCTCTGTGTCTCTCTTTTAGTTTTTCTCTCTACTGGAGGACAGTGAAAGAAGCTGACTTCTGTAGTTGAAGAAATTGACTTCTTCCTCATATTAACTTCCATGAACTTGAAAGGGGTTTATTCATTCAGTATTTATGAAACACATGTTATAAGCCAGGTACTGTTTTTAATACTTAATATACTTAATACTTAATATATCAGTGAGAGAGCCAAGACCCCTGCCTTCAGGGCACTTACACAAGAATGAGAGGAAGACATGAAAAATGCAATAATCATGGTAAAAACTAAATTATCTGGCCTGGTGCAAAGAGATAAATATTGCGGGGGATTGGGGGGAAGAGCAATATGAAGGGAATTAATAGTGTGTGAGTGTGTGTGTGTGTGTGTGTGTGTGTGTGTCTGTTGAAGAGTCCTTTCAATTTTTAAAAATATTGGTCAGGGTAGGTTTCCTTGAGGTAGTGACATTTTAGCAAAATCTTCAAGGTAGGAGGTGGGACATGCTTGGCATGTTCCAGGAACATCAATGAGGACAGTGTGACTGGAGTGTAATGAGAGAGACAGAGTCATAGGTGATGAGTTGTCTTATCCTGAACAAAATGTGGAACAATGGCATAGCTTCAAAGAACAAGTAGGACTATAGTTTGAGACTAGCCCGGGGCAAGGGGTCAAAAGAGAAGCAAGAAGACTAGTTAGGAGTTTCTTATTCTAGGGAGATGTTGGTAGTGGGTTGGGCCAAGGTACTAACAATGGGAGGGGAGTGGTAAGAGGTTACAGGATTGTAGATGGATTTTGAAGGTGGAGCCAACAGGATTTCCTGATGTACAGAATGTGGGGCGTAAGATCAAGAGAGGACTCTGGCATAATCCTAGGCTTATTAAAATGTTCCTTTGTCTTTTCTGCTGAGAGCCTAAATCACCCCTGCAGATGCTTCCTATGCTTTTAGGAAATATTTTCACATCTTTAATACTTCCTATGGCTGTTTTCTGAAAAATCTTCCATTTTTTCACATTCTATTAAAATGTTCATAATAAGTGTGGGAAAACAATTCCCATAAAGGTCTTACACAAGGGTAATCAAAGGGAAACTGGTTTCAATTTATGAAATTTTGGAAAGAGATAAACACCATGTTCTCTGACAGGTAATTGAAGAGAAGACAAAGGGCAGATTTTGTTGAAAACTTCAGTTTTTGTGGAAATGCCTCTATGTCATTGAGCATCCTCAGAAACTGTCTCGGGTGGCATTTTTTTTAAGGTTTTACAATATGTGTTTATCATGCATATGTTAAGAATACATAAAGATAGATAAGAAAAAGAAAGACCACACATTTTGTAAAACAGATGAAATATTAAACACTTCATGAAAGAGGATATTCAAATGGATCATAAGCGTATGAAAAGGTACTCAATTTCATCATATATTTGTAAAAATGCAAATCAGTACCATAAGGAAATGAGTACACATCCATTAGGATAGCTAAACTTTAAAACATTATCTAATATGATATGACAAAGTATAGAACAATCAACATTTTTGTATGTTTTTGGTGGGGATATAAACTGGTACAACGCCTTTGGAGAACTGTTTGGCAATATCTACTATGTTGGAACACATATACATTCTATGACTTAGCAATTCTGCTCCTAGGTATATTCTCAACATATTTTGACCAAAAGACATACAAAAAATTCAGAATTATTGCTAATATTCTCAAACTGGAAACCTCCCAAATTCTTTTCTTAATTTATTTTTATTTATCATTATTATTATTATTATTTTTGAGATGCAGTCTTACTCTTTCACCCAGGTTGGAGTGCAGTGGCGCTATCTGGGCTCACTGCAAGCTCTGTCTCCCAGGTTCACGCCATTCTCCTGCCTCAGCCTCCCGAGTAGCTGGGACTACAGGGGCCCGCCACCACGCCCAGCTAATTTTTTGTATTTTTAGTAGAGAGGGGGTTTCACTGTGTTAGCCAGGATGGTCTCGATCTCCTGACCTTGTGATCCACCCACCTTGGCCTCCCAAAGTGCTGGGATTACAGGTGTGAGCCACCATGCCTGTCCTATTATTATTATTTTTAAATTATACTTTAAGTTCTAGGGTACATGTGCACAACGTCCAGGTTTGTTACATATGTATACATGTGCCCTGTTGGTGTGCTGCACCCATTAACTCGTCATTTACATTAGGTATCTCTCCTAATGCTATCCCTCCCCCCTCCCCCCACCTCACAACAGGCCCCAGTGTGTGGTGTTCCCCAACCTGCGTCCAAGTGTTTTCATTGTTCAATTCCCACCTATGAGTGAGAACATGCAGTGTTTGGTTTTCTGTCCTTGTGATAGTTTGCTGAGAATGGTTTCCAGCTTCATCCATGTCCCTACAAAGGACATGAACTCATCATTTTTTATGGCTCCATAGTATTCCGTGTTGTATATGTGCCACATTTTCTTAATCCAGTCAATCATCGATGGACATTTGGGTTGGATCCAAGTCTTTGCTATTGTGAATAGTGCCGCAGTAAACATACGTGTGCATGTGTCTTTATAGCAGCATGATTTCTAATCCTCTGGGTATATACCCGGTAATGGGATGGCTGGGTCAAATGGTATTTCTAGTTCTAGATCCTTGAGGAATTGCCACACTGTTTTCCACAATGGTTGAACTAGTTTACAGTCCCACCAACAGTGTAAAAGTGTTCCTATTTCTCCACATCCTCTCCAGCACCTGTTGTTTCCTGACTTTAATGATTGCCATTCTAACTGGTGTGAAATGATATCTCATTGTGGTTTTGCTCTGCATTTCTCTGATGGCCAGTGATGATGAGCATTTTTTCATGTGTCTGTTGGCAGCATAAATGTCTTCTTTTGAGATGTGTCTGTTTATATCCTCTACCCACTCAGGTAGCATTTTAATAGACATCGTGAATACTTGAGTCAGGACCTTCCTCAGTGAGCTCCTGAGTCAGGACCTTCCACACCCAGGTCTTTCATTTGTGTCTAAGGTGTGACTAGTTATATTAAAATTATAACTCTTGGATTGTTTCCCATCTCGTAGAAGTCATTTCCTAAATGTGTCCAGTCTCACAAATGAGAGATTTTGGTAGATTTCCAATATTCTACCCATGACATATAGTGATTCTAATATCAAAGTTTTAATATTTGTCATCAAAAGTATGGTCAGTTCACTCTAACACTTGTTTTGAAAATGTGAATTTGTTTCAAGTGCATGATAAATTAGAGAATCATTTGAGTCAAACATGAATTTTGAATTTGCTTATCCACAATTATTCTGCAAACCAAACCACGTAGAGATACACAAATGCCCAAACATACAAACATTTCAAACATCTGCCAGCTAGCTTTATCCACAAAGGTTATCTTTTCCTACTCCTTCACATTTGTGACCTTCTCTGTACTAAAAGGAAAAAAATCTCTTTCAATATTCCAGACAAATATAAGTGTTTTGGTTCAAATTGCCAAGCAATTCCTGCAAAAGGAAAATGCAGTCTAGATTCAAAGAGCTTAAATGAAAATTACCAAATCCTGCGGAAGTGGTTTATTATGGGTCCTTTATGTGCCAGCAGTGGTTGATGTAGCATTTTTAAATATCACTACAATTTCCAAACTCTTCTGCTGTTGGGAAAAGTCATAAATGTAGATAAGAAAGCCATCAAAGAATTTCTAGGAGTGATAGAGAAGGTAAGGAAGAAGGCTGCACATTGGATCAGAATTTCAATTTTAATGATACAGCATCTATTATATTATACATACATGCCTTGAAGGACCTACCTTGCAAAGACAGGAAAACATCTTCCATGATTAAAGACTCCTAGAGATGACTTAACTGTGGTGTCTATGCTAATGCTGGAAGTGAGGACAATGAGCCACACCTATTCACAGCTGCTGTGATGGCTTTCTGTCTGATTCCAGATTACTTTCCTTGTACCACTTCACAAAAACTCACCAGTTGTCACCCTTCCCAGCCCACTTTCATGAAAAACCTCCAGTCTTTTTCAAGTTAAATGCTACATAGACCGCAGTCTTTATGCATTTCTTTCTTTTTTTTTGAGATGGATTCTTGCACTGTCACCTGAGCTGGAGTGCAGTGGCATGATCTCGATTCACTGTAACCTCTGCCTCCCAGGTTCAAGCCATAGTGATTCTCCTTGCCTCAGCCTCTCGAGTAGCTGGGATTAGAGACGCCTGCCACCAGGCCTGGCTAATTTTTTTTTTCATTTTTAGTAGAGACAGAGTTTTTTGTATTTTTAGTAGAGACAGGGTTTCACTATGTTGGCCAGGCTAGTCTCGAACTCCTGACCTCGCGATCCGCCTGCCTCGGCCTCCCAAAGTGCTGGGATTACAGGTGTGAGCCACCGCACCTCTTTATGCATTTCTTTTTGCCTCTTTATGCATTTCTTAACCATTTAACAGGTATGAAAGTGTGAAATTGTCTTTATTACGTTTTTAATTTCTTTTTTTCCTATGAGACACTGATGTAGTTTTTGAATGTTGTTCCCCAGCTCCATTTTTATTGCACAATTTTGCATAGCGGGATGATTTTTAGAAACATATGTATGGTGTGTAACAGCAGAACTAACAGTATGGGAGGAAAACATATGTATTTTCTCAAACACAGTGACTATGTTAACTGTTAAACATGGACCCCTCAAATTGTTTGGCGGGCATGGTAGAGCATACTCTATCTTGGCTCAGTTATAAAATTATGAAATGATATGGGATTTTTATTAGTTACTTAGTTAAAGCATGCCATTTAATGAAGGAATGGAGTCTCAGAGAGGTTAAGTGACTTGTCTGAGGCCACACAGCCAGATAGTGGCAGATCTAGGATCAGAGTCTAGGTTTCTTGACTCTTAGTCCAGTGCTCTTTCTTATTCAGGTTGGTTTAAAACAGTGGTTCTCACAGGCTCATCCTTGTACCAGCAGCATCAGCATCACCTGCAATCTTGTTACTGATGGAGATTCAGTGGGGTGGGCCCAGCTGCCCTCTGTGTGACTCGGATGCACACTAAGCCTTGAGAAACACTGGTTTAAAATACACGCTATCGGGATCTCAGTGACCTAGGAGACATAAAACAATAGAAAATGGATCTAGAACAATAAGCTCTGTTTGGGAAGGTTACGTTAGTCTGATAATCTTCATAGATTCAAAAAGCGGTATTTAAAATATAGAGGCAATTCTAAGATCTTGGTTTTACCCATTGAAATAAGAATATACAGCATAAGACAAAAAGTAAGGTGAGCTCCAGATGAGAACTCCCTTTAGATAATATTCAGAGGGTAGAAAAAGTGAATTGTCTTTTTCATGAACATGTTTTCTAACAGCAAGCTACAAAAAGCCCATATGTGTGAAAATCTCTCTCTCTCTCTGTGTGTATGTGTGTGTGTATGTGTGTGTTTGAAGTTTTAATTTTGGGAATGACAAAAGTAGTAACCAAAGAAATAGTTTGGTCAGACTGAATATTTTACGGTCCGCTGGGAACTAGAAAAAGATAGAATTCAAACAGCTATAAATTGCCTCTCCTGGTTTCATAACTGACGGCTGGAATATGAAGTCACATGAGCCAGGGAAATGGGGGTCATTTCCATATATTCTTTACATCTGATGGAATTTTCAGCAGCTAGTTTTAGTTTATGTATATGAATGCTTTGAGCCAGTTCAGAACTTTTATTGGAGGATGTAGAAATGTGCCTATTAGTGAAAATTCACTTACTAGGCTTTAAATCTCCCTCAGTTATACAGAAGGATAAAAACACATTTTTCAGTCACAGTAAACTTTTCATTTGCTTTCTCAGAAGTAATAGAAGAGTGATAGAGTTTGGATATTTATCCGACCCAAATCTCATGTTGTAATATAATCCCCAGTTTGGAGGTTGTACCTGGCGGGAGGTGTTGGGTCTTGGGGGTTGGATTTATCATAGGGCTTGGTGCTGTCCTGGTGGTAGTAATTTCCCATGCGATCTGCTTGTTTAAAAGTGTGCAGCACCTCCCCCACCTCTCTCTGTCTTGCTGCTGCTCTCACCATGTGATGCACGCGTTTCTGCTTTGCCTTCTGCCATGAGTAAAGGCTTCCCCAGAAGCCGAGCAGATGCTGGTGCTATGCTTGTACAGTCTGCAGAATCGTGAGCCAATTAAACCTCTTTTCTTTATAAAGTACCCAGTCTCAGGTATTTCTTTAGAGTGATGCAAGGATGACCTAACACAGAATAACTAAGCTAAGGGCGCAGTCTAGGTATCAAACTTACCTGCCTTGGAAACCTGGATGCATGGCTTACTATGTGGCCTTGGGCATGTTAGCTAACCTCTTGCTGCTTCAATTTCCTCATCTCTAAAACAGGGATAATATAGCTTCCTCATGTGTTGTGGTGAGGATTCAGTGAAATAATATAAGGAAAGCCCTAGTCTCTAAGCAATTACCACAATATTAACATATACACTTCCAGGGAGTATGATTTTTTTTTTCTACCTCACTCTAATTTTTCTGAGAACTTTAAGGCTCTTTGTGACTAGCTGTGTCACTTTTATCTCATTGTTGCAGTATCTATTTGATACTGTGGTTATTTATATACTAGTCATTTCCCCCCTGGACTGTAATTTCCTTAGGGACAGGGACCATTGTCACCCACTGCACTTAAAATTGTGTCTTTCGTATATATAGTAGGTGCTCAATTAATATGTATTGAATGACTGAAGACAAGTAAATGTAGGCCTTGGGAATAAATATAGACTATCCTAGCAATGAACTTGATGATGAAGAACATTTCTACTTAGATGACAAGTTCAGGTAGTGGGCGCAACGAATAATGTTTGTTTCTTTTGGTAGTAAAACTGTCATTTCATGACATTAATTTCCCATCACTTGTGAGTCAACCAATGTTTTGTTCCCAGATACCTGACAAAGAAATATAAACCCATGTTGACGTGTGTATTGATATGTATAGCCAGTGTCAGGTTGAATATGAAGTGAAATGAAAGGTAGAAATGTGACCATATAAACAAATAGCCCCTGCTGTTTCTCGTGAATCCAGATGTGACACTAATCCTGAAATGCGTGCCACGGGCAGTTGAAATATGCTTTGAATTACTAGCAGTGATGCATCCGGGACTGTTCATATGGCATGATTTATAGCCCAATGTTTTCAATCAGATTCTAGAGATCGATTAATTACACTATCAATAACAAAGAAACAGGTGTGTTTTTGAAAGCCATGTGCTTGCTAAAAGTGATCTGTTTTCCCCTATTGGTATGACCTCATAAATGCAGTTTGGGATTTTTCTTCTATCTGGTGCTAGGGAAATTCCAAGTTAAATTCTTGCTTGGGTAAGGCAGGTATAGGCTTCTATTCATTGACCTTAAGCCCACACTTCAATCACGGTCTGGCTCATTAATATCATGCTTGTAGGCTCTGTTAGCCAAAGCTCATTTTAGTGGTGCAGTGATCAGGCTGAGTAGTGGAAGAAGTGTCTGGGCTGCCCTGAATGGCCCGGAGAGGACCTTTGCTGCTCTGAGTAGAGCATAGTTTAATGCTCCATTTAGATTAGCTGGTAAATATGATAACTGCTTATTGAGATCTTTCTATGAGTTTTTGGTTCACAATATCTATTTTTCTCATCTTTCTTGAGCTTTCATTAAAAGACTAGTAAAGCATTAGTGAAAGTATGCAGAATGGGAGAGAAGGCAAGGTACTGCAGGTAAGAAAGGACGGTACGTTTCTGGAACAGGAAAAAGAGTTGAGCCACCGTTGGCTGATAAAGCAGAATAAGAAAAGTGATAGCCTAGAGAAGTTTTCTGGGAAAGAGGGAGCCAGGGTTCTCAGGAGAACGCCAGAGAGCTGGGCAGTAGAACAGAGTGCAGCTGCAAATACAGGGTTTAATTGAAAGTTGAGAACAAAACCAGAGTTCTCCCCCAACCCCCCACCATACCACATACATACAACATGTGCTGCTACATACAAAGTGGTACCGAGATCTTCAAATATAGATAATTTTGAAGTAATTAATTTCAAGATTTTTAAAGTAATTAATTTCAAGATTTTCATCTTCAATGTGTCCTCTTTTTCTAAAGCTCATCAGTCTTAGAAAACACTGGTTGTTCTTTCCCATCTCTCGTCTTACAATCACTGCTCAAAATGCAGGCGTATCTCTTCCCCATCTCTCGTGTTATTATAGTGAACCGCCCTGGTGCCAAACATCAACAAGAGCAATAGCAACAACTCTGAGAGGCCAACTCATAGAGCATTATAAATAATGTTTTATGACACTATGATGATGAAATCATGGTGAAACTCCTTCCATTCCCATAGAAAAATAGCAACAGGGTTGATGCAGAAATATGCGTCAGTAAGATTTCTCCATAGACAAATGAACTGATGTTATTTAAAAAAGTACCACCCAGGGCTGCTGCACATATGTGCACAGGTGCACTACTTCAAGGGGGACACTCAACTCACACACTTTGGTTTGAATGGGGCTCCCCTGAGTTGTGCAATGTATAACCTGCAGAACTGAATGCAGTGACCCTTTCCAATTTCTTTAATTTAGAGGCACTTTTAAAAATAATAAGACTTTATGTGTTTGGCAATTATTTATCAATATTTGTGGTATACTGCAGTTATATTTTTTCTAATTTGTGAACTAATTATAATTGAATTGAGAAGGAAAAAAGTTAATAGTGTATTATAGGCATATAGAATATAGAAAAGTTATTTTAATTTATATAAATATTTTTGTTGCAGATGTAATAAAGGGTGTTCAACAAAATATGTATTTATTCAAGCACAAATATATAATACCTTAAAATAAATTAATAAAATTCTGTAAGGGAAGTAAAATGGAAACCCAAGTCAAAAAAGAAGTATTATGAAACTATGAACAATAGAAATAGTGAGTTCATGTATTTTGAAAATGGATAATAGAAGGTATAAAATACCATTGTATTTATATTCCACTGGATACATTTATGTGAGTGACAAAAGTTATATAACAGGAATATTTTAAAATTTTAGTATTTATGGCATGCTAGAAATCACATTTTTAGCAAACTTATGATAGAAAATTTTGTATGTCAACCAGAAGTCATCTAAAATTTCAAAGTTGTTTTTGGGGGTATGCAAACAAGAAAAGTAATTAAAACCATATATTATATATTATTGTATTATCATATCATATGACAGACAAGAATTTCCCTATAAGAAAAAACTCAGAATATTCTTCTTTAAACATTTTGAAGCAAATGTCTGGAAACGTTGAGGCAAGTATAATGGATACTGGTTCTTCATTCTCAAGTGGGAGAGGACAGTTTAATGTCCTCCTCCTCATCTTCCTACCCTAAAATGATGCTCTCCTACCCTAAACAGAAGAGTACTCATGTACACAAGCATTTGTTAGTCTTTCAATTCTCTCATACTTAACTATGAATGGTCAACCAAGGTCCATCAACCATAAGCCTATAAGCAACGACCATCAACGATGTGAGGAAAAACGGCAACATGAAATAGAAGGACAATGGTAAGCAAACTGAGAAACTTATCCTGGGGAGAAGGAGGTAATTGAGAGATTGGAGAAATTAAAACAAAACAAACCAAAGCAAAAACTCTCAGAAAAATGAAGTCTTACATCCATAAAACAATAATATGGTGCCAAAAAAGGAAGCATCAGATAACAAAAAAGAACTATTTGAAATTAAAAGTATAATCACAATTATAAAAAAGAGTCAATAAAGAAGTTGGAGCTGGGCTCAGTTGGCTCACACCTGTAATCCCAGCACTTTGGGAGGCCGAGGTGGGCGGATCCCTTGAGGCCAGGAGTTCGAGACAATCCTGGCCAACATGGTGAAACCCCGTCTCTACTAAAAATACAATAATTAGCTGGGTGTGGTGCACTCCTATAATCCCAGCTATTCAGGAGGCTGAAGCATGAGAACTGCTTGAGCCCAGGTGGCTGAGGTTGCAGTGAGCTAAGATGGCGCACTGCACTCCAGCCTGGGCAGCAGAGCAATGTTGTGTCTCAAAAAAAAAAAAAAGAAGTCGGAAGACAAAGTTAAGAAAATGTCCCAGAAAGTAGGAAAAAACGTCAAAGATTCAGAAAGTGTGGGAAATGTTGTTAAATGATGCAGAGATTTAACCCAAGGAATGAAACAGTTGATGAATTGAATTTTTCACAGAAAGAGTGAAGAAAGAAAATGGACTGGGAAGGGAAGCAAACAAATTTTAGATGAAAGGGGCCATTTAACCTTGATGCTGGGTCTATTCTCCTTTGAGTAGTACAGGAGCCGTGACACTGAACTTAGCAACTGCATGATCTTACAGTAAGCAGTATTAATATAGTCACAGTGAGAAGGCTGTTATCAGGTTTTGGTTTTTAGAATAAATTGCAGACAAAGCACAAAAATATGACACCTTCACTCATGTTTATTGAAGCACTATTCACAATAGCAAAGACAGAATCAAGCTAAGTGCCCATCAGTGGTAGATTGGATAAAGAAACTGTGGTACATTTACACCATGGAATACTATACAGCCATAAAAAGAATGAAATCATGTCACTTGCAGCAATATGGATGCAGCTGGAGGCCATTAACCTAAGCAAATTGATGCAGAAACAGAAAACCAAATACCGCCTGTTTTCACTGATAAGTGTGCTAAACCTTGGATACACACAGACATAAATATGGGAACAATAGGCACCAGGGACTCCCAAAGGACAGAGGAAGGGAGGGGTGCAAGGGTTGAAAACCATTCTGTTAGGTACTATGCTCACTTCCTGGGTGACGGGAACAATAGAAGCCAAAACCTCAGCATCATGAAATATACCCTTGGAATAAACCTGCACATGTACCCCTTGAATATAAAATTAACATTTTCCTATTCAACATAATATTAGAAGTTCTGGCCAGAGGAATCAGGCAAGAGAAAGAAATAAAGGTCACCCAAATAGGAAGAGAGGAAGTTAAACTATCCCTGTTTGCTGACAACATATCCCTGTTTGCTGACAATATAATGTTATATCTAGAAAACCCCATCATCTCTGCCCAAAAGCTCCTTACGCTGATACATAACTTCAACAAAGTCTCAGGATATAAAATTGATGTGCAAAAGTCACTAGCATACCTATACACCAACAACAGTCAAGCTGAGAGACAAATCAGGAACGAACGCCCATTCACAATTGCCTCAAAAAGAATAAAATACCAAGGAATACAGCTAACCAGGGAGGTGAAAGATCTGTACAAGGAGAACTACAAAACACTGCTGATAGAAATCAGAGATGACACAAACAAATGGAAGAACATTCCATGCTCATGAATAGGAAGAATCAATATCGTTAAAATGGCTGTACTGCCCAAAGCAATTTATAGATTCAGTGCTATGCCTATTAAACTACCTGTGACATTCTTCACAGAACTAGAAAAAACTATTTTAAAATTCATATGGAACCAAAAAGGATCCCAAATAGCCAAGGCAATCCTAAGCAAAAAGAGTAAAACTGGAGGCATCATGCTACCTGACTTCAAACTATACCACAGGCCTACAGTAGCCAAAACAGCATGGTACTGGGACAAAAACAGACACATAGCCCAATGGAACAGAATAGAGAACCCAGAAATACAACCGCCCACCTTCAACTGTCTGATCTTTGACAAACCTGACAAAAACAAGTAATGAGGAAAGGATTCACTATTCAACAAATGTTGCTGGGATAACTGGCTAGCCATTTGCAGAAGACTGAAACTGGACCTCCTCTTTACAGTATGTACAAAAATGAACTCAAGATGTATTAAAGACGTAAATGTAAAACCCAAAACTGTAAAAACGCTGGAAGACCACCTAAGCAAGACCATTCAAGACATAGGCATGGGTAAAGATTTAATGACGAAGACGCCAAAAGCAATTGCAACAAAAGCAAAAATTGACAAATGGGATGGAAGAGCTTCTGCATAATGAAAATAAAGAAACTATGAAAAGAGTGAACAGACAACCTATAGAATGGGAGAAAATGTTTTCAAAGTCTGTGTCTGATGAAGGTCTAACATTGAGCATCTATAAGAATCTTTAATTTACAAGAAAAAACGATCCCATAAAAAAGTGGAAAAAGGACACGAATAGACACTTTTCAAAAAAAAGATATACATGTGGCCAACAATCACATGAAAAATTAGCTCTACGTCACTGATCATTAGAGAAACGCAAATCAAATCACAATGAGATAGCATCTCACACCAATCAGAATGGTTACTGTGGGAGCTAATAATAATAATGGCTATTGTGGGAGCTAAATGATGAGAACACAGGGACGCATCGAGGGGAACAACACACACTGGGGAACAACACACACTGTTGGGAGGTGGAGTGTTGGAGGAAGGAGAGGATCAGGAAAAATAATGAATGGATATTACACTAAATACCTGGGTGATGAAATAATCTGTACACAAACCCTCATGACACAAGTTTACCTATGTAACAAACCTGCACATGTACCCCTGAATTTAAAAGTTTAAAAAAATTATAAATGTTGCCTTGGAAGGACCATTAAGAATCATTTACATATTAGCATGAATTGAGTTCTTGATTTTCTCTTAACTTGGAAAATAAAAGTATAGTATTTTGGGGCCAGGCACAGTTGCTCATGCCTGTAATCCCAGTGCTTTGGGAAGCCAAGGCGGGTGGATCACAAGGTCAAGAGAACGAGACCATCCTGGCCAACATGGTGAAACCCCATCTCTACTAAAAATAAAAAAAATAAAAAATAAAAAATTAGCTGGGCATGGTGGCATGTGCCTGTAGTCCCAGCTACTCGGGAGGCTGAGGCAGGAGAATCGCTTGAACAAGGGAGGCGAAGGTTGCAGTGAGCCGAGATCGCACCACTGCACTCCAGCCTGGGCGACAGAGCAAGACTCCTTCTCAAAAAAACCCAAAAAAAACAGTTTAGTATTTTGGGAAAATATAAAATAGAATTTGGAGAAAGTGAGGCTTTTTGAAGACAAAAGTATGCCTATATAATGAGTTTTTATTTACTATTTGATGATTTTTCTAGGGTCAACCTTATTTAGTACCATCAAGAAATCTACATTTTAGCTCTCTTTTATAGACTTCTAACTCCATCAGGATCTACATGCCATATTCCATCTGTAAGTTTCTATAAAGGCATCCAGAATTACTAGTGCATGTTTTATTACTTTGACTATTGCAGAAGTGTTCAATTATACCCTGTATAATTAACAAAACGTGACATTTGACCTCAAAATATAAAAATCAAATTTAAATTAACAAAAGCACAAAATGTTATTATAATTATTATGGTTATGACAGAATGTATATATTCAACTTGAAAATTCAAAGTAATGGTATAGTTGAGAGAGATATGGAGAGAGATATTGGGAAGAAATGGGTAGAAAGGGTGTGGGCCTTAAAATGCTCATGCTTTGAAAGAAGTGAGGCAATTCTCTGTAGAGGCTATGAAATAACAAATAAAGGTTTGATATTATTTAATGCAACCATCAGAAGATATGAAATCTTGATACCCAGTAACTTACATAATTGGAAGTGATGTGGAGAGAACAGAAAAAAATAAATGGTATAAATAAATAGTATAAATAGTATAAATAAAATACATTTTAATCATTCATGGTAATATGCCAAATTAATATACTTTGCTAGGACTGTCATAACAAAGTAGCTCAAACTGGGCAGCTTAAACAACAGAGATTTATTCTGTCTCTGTTCTGGAGGCTGGAAGCCTAAAATCAAGTTGTCAGCAGGGTCAGTTCTTTCTAACAGTTGTGAGGAACTATCTGTTCCATGCCTCCCCATAGCTTCTGGTGACTGCTGTCAGTCTTTGGCATTCCATGGCTTGTGGAGGCATCACCTCCATCTCTTTCTTCATATTCACATGGTTTTCTTCCTCTGTGCAGTTCTGTCTCTGTCATCAAATTTCCACTTTTTATAAGGAAACAGTTGCATTTGACTATGGGTGAACTCATCTGCAGTATGAGTTCATCTGAACTCATACTGATGTGAAGGGATTTTGCAGTAATTAAAGTATCAATCAGTGAATCTTAAGATACAGAGATTATGTAGGTAGGATAAATTTTGTCACACAAGCCCTTTCAAACCAGAAAGTTTTCTCTGGATGGTGTTAGAAAGAGAAGCCCGAGAGATTCAAAGCATAAGAAGGTTTTGATGTACACACCATTGCTGGCTTGAAGATGGAGTGGGTCACAGGACATAGAATGTGGCTACCTCTAGAAGCTAAATGTGGCTCCTAACTGACAGTCAGCAAGGAAGGGAGGCTTTCAGCTCTAAAGGTGAAAACAACTGAATCCTGTCAATAACATGAATGGCCCCATGCTTCAGATAGTGTAGCCAGCTGACATTTTGATGTCAGTTTGAGCACAAACCAGCCATGCCCTGCCAGACTTTTGAACTATAGCATTGTGAAGCAATAAATTGGATGTTTTGAGCAGGTAAATTGTAATAATATGTTTTTAATTTTGAAGGTTGTTTTTTCAGTTTTTTTCTTTTACGGATTGTACCTTTGTTCTCATAATTAATTGTGAATAAGACCGCCAAAGTCACAAAAACTTTCACCTAGAATTTTAATAGTTTTCGCTTTTACATGTAGGACTATGACCCATTTGGGGTTAATTTTTGTGTATGAGTGTTAATGATTTTTTTTTGAAATTTCTTATTTTGAAAATTATATTTTTTCTTTAATTATCATATTTTATTTTAATTCTGTCAGATATTTTTCTTTAATTCTTTAACCATGACTTCTTTTAATTCTTTGAACATAGTTATAATAAATGCTTTGAAGTCTTTGTCCGCTAAATGCCACCTCCTTATCCACTCAGAGTTAATTTTTATTGACAGCATGGTTCCCTGAATATAGGTCACACTTTCCTTTTTTTTCCGTCTTGTAAATTTTTGTCAAGAACCAGACATCTTAGATAATATATTGTAGCAAATATAATTCTGATTTTTTTTCCTTGAGTGCTGTTATTGTTGCTTTTTGTGTGTTGTTATCGTTTTGCTTGTTTTCTTTTGTTTTGGTTTTAGTAACTTGCCAGAACTTAATCTGTTGAATCTGTCTTCCCCGTGATATGTGGCTGCTGATGTCTCTGTTTATTTTAACAAAAATTTAAAGGTTAAGTTTATGCTGGCTTTCTAGTGGCTCCACTGCGTCTGCATAGTTTGGTAGTCAACCAATGATTGTCCTCAAACACCTTGACGGTAAGATTTCCGTCTTCTGCTGATGGATCTGTGGGAGGGTTTGGGAGCCCATTCAACATTCAGACAGTTTTCAGACGTTCACAGAGTTTACTTTCTGCCAGGCCCTCCTGGGTCTTTCCTGTAGACTTGCATAGCATCCAAGCCCATGCAGGATGTGTAGACAGCTGGGCCGTGTTGAGTCTTCCCTGCACGTGTGCACAGCCTCCCAGGTAGCCAGAGACTTGAGGAGCAATCAGCCAGCCCTTCTTTGGCCCTCTCATCTCTAGGTTCTTCCTGCCAAATTAATGATTAGTCAAATTTTTCACTGCTCCACCCAAGTGGGACTGCAATTCAGGGTGGTAGAGCCATGGGCTTTCATCATTTGCTTCCCATTAGTTTGCTACTTCCACTTACAATACAACTGGGTGTGGATTTTCTGCCCTAGCATCAAATGAAGTCATCTCCCTCCAACAGTGAAATTGTTGTTTTTTTGGCCAGACTTTCCCTGGCAACTTTACAACACTGGTCTAGCCGGAATAAGGTCGGAATAGTGGGGGACTGCAGATACTGGAGCAACCTCAACCAAGAATGCCACGGACTCCCCCAGTTCATGCCTTAATTTGAGCAGTTTTCCATTAATGAATGTTTTTCTCTATTTTTCACCTCTGGTCATTTTCCAGAGAACTGAGATTACTGTTTTAGACCCTTTTCTTCTTGCAATTTTATAATTGTTTTTGAAGGCTGAGTTTTGACAGTCTTCATTCTTCATTCCACCATGTTCATATCCCACATCATCATTTCTGTTTTTTTTTTTTTTTTTTTTTTTTTTTGGAGAGTGAGTTTTGCTCTGTTGCCCAGGCTGGACTGTAGTGGCGTGATCTTGGCTCACTGCAACCTCTACCTCCCAGGTTCAAGCGATTCTCCTGCCTCAGCCACCCAAGTAGCTGGGATTACAGGTGCATGCCACTACGCCTGGCTGATTTTTGTGTATTTTTAGTAGAAACCAGGTTTTGCCATGTTGGCCAGACTGGTCGCGAACTCCCGATCTCAAGTGATCCACCCACCTCTGCCTCCCGAAGTGTTGGGATTACAGGTGTGAGCCACCATATCCAGCCCCACATCATAATTTCTGAAAGATATTTTTGGGGGTATAAAATTTTGTATTTATGATTTTTTTCTTTCTGTGAAGATGTTTCCTTTACTGCCTTCTGGTTCACACAGTTTTTGATTATCTGCTGTAATTCTTATGTGTGTTCCTCTGTGTGTGATATGCCTCTTTTCTCTGTCTGCCTTCAAGATTTTTTCTTTGCTGTTGGTTTTTAGTAGTTTATAGATGATATATCCAGGTGTGTTTTATGCTAGTTGGTCTTCTTTGAGTTTCTTTGAATGTGAGTTTTGGTGTCCACCACTAATCTGAAGGAATTCCTAGCCACCATCCCTTCAGTGGTTTTTCTACCCTGTGCTCCCTTCTCCTTTTGCATTCAAAATTACAGGATGTCCGATTATTTGAATTGGTCCCATCACTCTTGGATCTTCTGCATTAACTTTTTTTTTTTTTAACTCATTAAAAAAAATCTTTGTAGTTAAATTTGAGTAATTTCTATTGGTGATAGTTTGAGTTCAACTGATTCTATCCTCAGTCATGTTGAGACTACTAATGAGGTTGTTGATAGCATTCTGCATACCATACTATTTCTAACATTTTCATTTAATTCTTTCTTACAGTTTCCATCTCTCTGCTGAAATTCCACATCTAGTCAGGTATGTTGTCCACCTTTTATATTAGGGCCTTTAACACATTAATCACATTATTTTTAATTATCTGACATTTTCAACATCTGGGTCACATCTGATTCTGCTTCTCTTGATTGCTTTGTCTATCTGACAGAGTGCCCCCTCCCCTCCACTCCCCCTTTGCTTTTTTACTTGTCACCTGACTTTATTGGAAAGCTGGTCATTTTGGGTAGGACAGTAGAGACTGAGATAAACATTCTTTATACCCAGAAATGGCATGCCTTTTATTTTGTTAGTCTTTCAATGTGTGGGGGTCAGTCTGTCTAGCCAGGACAGGACTTGAGCTGGGTGTGGTTGTTGTTGTTGTTAAGGCTATCATCAGTGTGTCACAGGCTGAGAACTCCTCTAGTCTTAACTCATGTTTAGAGTGGTGCCTATTAATAGGAGAATTTTCTTCAGTGTTGGCTTAAGGTTCAAGTTAAAGCCCCCCTTTTTTTTTTTGAGATGGAGCCTTGCTCTGTTGCCCAGGCTGGAGAGCAGTGGTGCTATCTCAGCTCACTGCAACCTCCGCCTCCCGGGTTCAAGCGATTCTCCTGTCTCAGCCTCCCGAGTAGCTGGGACTACAGGCACGTGCCACCACGTCTGGCTAATTTTTGTATTTTTAGTAGAGATGGGGTTTCACTGTGTTAGCCAGGATAGTCTCGATCTCCTGGTCTTGTGATTTGCCTGCCTCAGCCTCCCAAAGTGCTGGGATTACAGGCGTGAGCCACTGCGCCTGGCCACATTTAAGTCCTTTCTTTGCAACTTTCCTTTAGACAGCGTCACTCTTTATGTTTCTGCTCCTCTTCCACCAGGACATTGATATTACTGGCTACTCAGTGCTTGCTAGCCTGATGGTAGGCTGTGTGGATATTCTTCTCAGAATTAAGCTGGAGCTGTGTCTCTGGGTCTCAGGGATGGGGCCATCTCAGAGATCCTGTCCCTCTGCCTTAAGTAGGAGACCTCTAATAATTCAGGCGAGGAAATTTTCTTGCTCCTACCACAGGGTTACAGGGTATGTTTGTATTCTGTTCTCCCAGCTGCAAAGAGTCTTAACCTGTGGCTTGGTACAACAGGGTTCACTGCCCTTCCAACAGATGAGGCTTCTTTTCCTTAGAAGAGGTAGAGGTGGAATATTCAGGTAAGGCTTTGTGCTTTTCTGTAGTGGCTTCTCTTCATCTCCACAAAACCTGCATCACTAGGGAAGCTTTCTCTGGACCAGGGTTTCTCAATAGCAGCTCTATTGATATTATGGATTGGGCAATTCTTTGTTGTAGTGGGCTCGTCTATGTATTGTAGGATGTGTAGCCACATTACTGGTCTCTAACCACTGGATCCGCCAAGTTGTGACAATCAAAAATATCTCCAGGCATTGCCAAATGTCCCCTTGGAGGCAGTTTCCCTCCATTTGGATCCACCACTCTGGGCTCTCACCTTGCCCCAGTATTTATTCTGAGCACCCAGAAGGTCTATGGAGAAGAGGCTGTGAGTAGATGTGAATTTCCCTTGTGTTTGAAGATCCCACAAGTTCTATACTGTTAACTAAGCCACATTCAGACTTTAGACATTTTTGACAATTTTTGGGTGAATTCTTCTTACTGATTCGCAAGGGGTCTCCTACCTGCTCCAGTAAGCAAGTGCTTGTATCCTGTCACTCCTTGGAGGCACTTTACTGTCTCTAGGTTTGGGATTAATCTGTCACCCTATGACCTCAGCTCTCTGATGAGTTTAATAGCATTGGTAAATTTGCAGATTACTTAGGATACTTATTGCTTTACTTTTGGGAATGATGCTCCTTCCAGCTTTGGACACCTTAAGTGGAAGCTGGAAGTCTGATATACACAATCTTAAAAATTTCTCAAATATCCTGTGGAGAAACTGGAGACTTTCAGAGGTTAAGCAACTCCTCTGTGTGCAGGAGATTTGAACCAGTTCTTTCTTTTTTTTTTTTTTTTTTTTTTGAGACGGAGTCTTGCTCTGTCTCCCAGGCTGGAATGCAGTGGTGCGATCTCGGCTCACTGCAAGCTCCACCCCCCGGGTTCAAGCCATCCTCCTGCCTCAGCCTCCCCAGTAGCTGGGGCTACAGGCGCCCGCCACCATGCCCGGCTAATTTTTTGTATTTTTAGTAGAGACGGGGTTTCACCGTGTTAGCCAGGATGGTCTCGAGCTCCTGACCTTGTGATCTGCCTGCCTCGGCCTCCCAAAGTGCTCGGATTACAGGTGTGAGCCACAGTGCCCGGCCAAACCAGTTCTTTCTTAACCGTACATGCCAGTCCATTCCACACTGCTGTTCTTACCCCTATGTAGAGTGATGATGTGTTAACTATTGACTCTCCAAGGCAGGGTTTATATTGTTTATATTCCTCTTTTTACTTATTCCTCAATGTAGATTTAGACAGTAGTGCAGAAAACTACTGGGCAGGATGAAGGGGAGAATGATGGTGGAGCAGTTTGTCATTGTGGGTACCAGGCCTCTCATCTGTCTCTCAGAAGTTTCAAATTTGGATGCCTGTAGGGGCCAGGCAAGAAACATAAATGAGTAAAGTGTGCTTGGTCTATGTGGGCTCTCGTTTTCCTTGACACTTACGGCCCTGCTTTTGTTAGTGACGGGAAAATCTTTATAAGAAAAACAGCTAAGCTAAAGATTGGCAGAGTTTTTAAAATTGGGGCATACATTGTGAGGGCTCCTGGACACCCCCTGTTGTCTTAGAGCCACCCATGAATATTACTTATCTGCCTTGAGATCACTTCATTCAACATTAGATAAATAGTTTTCAAGCACCCACTGCCTCTGAGGCTCTGCTCTTCGTTTCAAGGATGTAGCAATGACTAAAACGACGCCTTAATGGAAAGGACATTTTGGTTTGTGGTCTGCAGTAGGGAGGATGGGAACTGTGGGCCTGGAGAGTATTGCCTGAAAAACACGCTGCCGCCTCTCACCTCTGGCCAATTGCTGCCAACCATGAATGCTGACCCTATGTTGCCAAAGCTTTTAATTTTCCAAGACAAATCAGAAATTGGATTTCTATTTTAAGTGGCAACTTTCTTATTTTTAAATATTGGCTCAACATTTTAAAAATCACTGTGGAGGTTAAACAAAATGTGTCTGCAGACAGAATCTGGCTTGCGACCTCTGTTAAACACCGTCTTTGCCCTTGCTGGTCTGCTTGAGAAGAGAAATGCAATGAAATGACAGCTGTAGCCATGTTAATTCCCTTCTCTAGAAGCAATGAACCAGTCGTCAGAGATTTGGCAATTCCAAGGCTTAATTTGCAATATAAGGCCAACAATTTCAGTGAAAGCCGTTTTAAAATCAGCCTTCGAATCAACAAACAACAAAATGACTATACAAATCAGCAGTGCTTATTAACCTGGACTCAAAGAGAATGTGGCCAACAGGTTACTTGCAAGCAGGGGATATTGAAGTTATTAATCTGCTTGCAAGTTGGAGATTGGCTTTTAGAAAATGATCCCTATTATAGGCCACTTGTATTTCTATAAACACGCTACACTGTGATCCAAACCTGCAGCCACAGTGTGAGTTTTGCAGTGGTGCCTGTTTATTTATTAAGTCTAGGATTCCTGATAAAGCATAAAGTTATTATTATTTTTGGTAAATTTATAGTGTTTATAATTTTTCCTTTTTTTAAGCTAGCTACTTTGGAGGGTTTTTTTGGACAGTGAACGTCTTTTTTTTTTTTTTGAGACGGAGTTTTGGTCTGGCTCTGTCACCCAAGCTAGAGTGCAGTGGCTCAACTCTCACCTCCCAGGTTCAAGTTATTCTCCTGCCTCTGCCGCCCGAGTAGCTGGGATTACAGGCGTGCACGACCATGCCTGGCTGATTTTCGTATTTTTAGTAGAGGTGAGGTTTCACCATGTTGGCCAGGCTGGTCTTGAACTCCTGACCTCAGGCAATCCACTCAGCCTCTCAAAGTGCTGAGAAAACAGGCATGAGCCACTGCGCTTGGCCAACAGTGAAGGTCTTAATAGTTTAGCAAATGAATCCATTTTCTGATTGGCTTCATATTTTACCAGTTACTTGAGCAGTAGTTTGTGTTTCAAAAAGAATGTGGTAACGTGTCCGGAATTGGTGGGTTCTTGACCTCACTGACTTCAAGAATGAAGCCACAGAACCTCACGGTGGGTGTTATAGTTCTTAAACACACTGTGTCTGGAGTTGGTTCTTCCTGATGTTCATATGTGTTGAGTTTCTTTCTTCTGGTGGGTTCATGGTCTTGCTGGCTCATGAGTGAAGCTGCAGACTTTCGTGGCGAGTGTTACAGCTCATAAAGGTAGTGCAGACCCAAAAAATAAGACTCATCGCAAACAGCGAAACAACAAAGCTTTCTCAGTGTAGAAAGGAACCAGACCAGGTTGTCACTGCTGGCTCAGGCAGCCTGCTTTTATTCCCTTATCTGGCCCCACCCACATCCTGCTGATTGGTCCATTTTACAGAGAGCTGATTGCTCTGTTTTACAGAGAGCTGATTGGTCCGTTTTGACAGGGTGCTGATTGGTGCATTTACAATCCCTGACCTAGACACAAAAGTTCTCTAAGTCCCTACTAGATTAGCTAGACACAGAGCACTGATTGGTGCATTCACAGACCTTGAGCTAGACTCAGGGTGCTGACTGGTGTCTTTACAAACCTTGAGCTAGACACAGACTGCTGATTGGTGTATTCACAATCCCTTAGCTAGACATAAAGGTTCTCCAAGTCCCCACTAGACTCAGGAGCCCAGCTGGCTTCACTCAGTGGATCCCGCACCCGGGCTGCAGGTGGAGCTGCCTGCCAGTGCCATGCCTTGTGCCTGCACTCCTCAGCCCTTGGGCGGTCGATGGGACCAGGCGCTGTGCAGCAGGGGGCGGTGCTCGTGGGGGTGGCTGGGGCTGCGCAGGAGCTGGGGGCGGGGACGGGGACGGGGGCGGGGACGGGGGCAGGGACGGGGGCGGGGAGGGGGAGAGGGAGGCTCAGGCATGGCGGCCTGCAGGTCCGAGCCTTGCCCCGCAGGAATGCAGCTAAGGCTCGGGGAGAAATGGAGGGCAGCGTCGGTGGGCCAGCACTGCTGGGGGACCCGGCGCACTCTCCGCAGCTGCTGGCCTCCGTGATAATCCCCTCACTGTGCGGGGCTGGCGGGGGCCAGCCAGCCTCTCCGAGTGTGCCACCCGCCAAGCCCACGCCCATCCGGAGCTCTAGCTGGTCCACAAGCACTGCGCGCAGCCCTGGTTCCCGCCCGTGCGTCTCCCTCCACACCTCCCGGCAAGCTGAGGGAGCCGGCTCCGGCCTCAACCAGCCCAGAGAGGGGCCCCCACAGCACAGTGGCGGGCTGAAGGGCTCCCCGAGCATGGCCAGAGTGGACAGCGAGGCCGAGGAGGCGCCAAGAGCGAGTGAGGGCTGCGAGGGCTGCCAGCATGCTGTCATCTCTCAGTAGCTGATCATTAATAATCACTAACTTGTTGAAATTATTACATGCTGACAGAATCTACTCACTGTCCTATGAACTTTTTGTTCTCATTTTCTTCACCACTCTTTGCTCACGTGTTTCTTCCATTTCCCTTTTCCCATTTGACTGTCTATTCTTCAAAGTTCACTCTGCTGCCTGTGCACATATTTACCGGGTCCCTGCATCCTGTATACTGATCCAGCTCCTCTGGCCTCTGGAACCCAGCCTCATACCTCTTTTCTCTATCCCCACCACTTGCCAGAGCTCCTTAGGAGCTGAAGGGCTGTTTTCCACCTTTTAACAATTCTTTCCCACTTTTGAGGTCTCTGAACTAAGCCCTGAGGAGTTGCACTGGGGACACATTTTCATGTGTCAATATACCCATCACAGCCAACAGCTTGCCGAAATCTGTTCATGCTCTAAAGCCGGGTCACATGTTTACTGATTTTCCTTGGCTCAGGATGGGTCATTTGCTTTTCATCACCCGTGTTCTGCTGGTTGTCCCCGATTTGTGAGGGTCTGACTACAACCCCCAAATTCCAGCTCATACAAACTCAGTGAGTGACATGCTTTATTGAAATAATGCCTAATCGAACCTGTCGGAGATTCCCAAGTAGGGAGGCACCCTGGGCCACTGTCGTTGTTCCTGAGACAGGGCAATAGACAGCTGTACGCCTCCCCTGGTGACAGCAGCTTTTTAAAATGATACAACACTCACTTCTATCAAGCTGCCTTCTGGATTCAACTCTACATTTTGTCTGAGATAATGAGGAATTTTGATCTTATTTTACAATTGTATTGGGTCTTACTCTACTGAGACTGCATTCTGAATATTTGTGCAGAAAGGCATTTAAAATGCAGCTTCTATGAAGGAAGACAAGTGGACTGCCTTATTTGAAGTTTCCTGAGCATTCTATTTATGTTAATAGCGGCAACCTGGGCTTTTTGGCTTATACACTTTGGGTTATATGTCTGCAGAATAAATTTATCATGACAATAACCTGAGCAATGTTACAAATTACAAACATTTTCAAAGACAGATATTGACTATTAAATTAAGGCCAAATTCAAGGGAAAAAAAATTCTGCTCCTCATATGTTCCTAGAAGTGGATGCTTTTGAATTACTGTTCAGTCACTGTGCTGTGGAAAACACGAGCAAGTCAAACTTCAATTTCTGCTAATTGTTTAAATTTTTAAAATCTCGACACTGGCTTTTTCTTTTAAATAATTTTTCATGCCTTTTACTTATTTTAGGAAGTAATTCAATATAATCTTTAAAACTCTTATGTTACTTTTACATAAAACAGTAGGAGTTTTTAAATTAGCACTAGAAGGACTAAAATCTTTCGTTTTTCAACATTGATACTATTCAAAAGCTCATATACACTTTGTGTATATGAGCTAATTTTTGAAGACAGTAATAGATAGCTCTTGACTTTGAAAAAGTAATTTTTGAAAACAATAATAGATAGCTCTGAATAAGAAAAGTGTCACATGTATCATTCATACATGATGGGCTTTATTTTACTGTCAAGTACCGATAACCATCTCAAAAGGGCAAACTTCGAGTTTAAAGTTTAAAAGCATTTTTTTTTTTTGAGACAGGGTCTGGCTGTTACCCAGGCTGGAGTGCAGTGGCACGATGTCACCATACCTCAACCTCTGTCTCACAGGCTCAAGCCAGCCTCCCACCTCAGCCTCCCAAGCTGGGACTCCAGGCATGTGTCACCATGCCTGACTAATTTTTGTATTTTTTGTAGAGATGGGTGTCTTGCTATATTGCCCAGGCTGGTCTCAAACTCCTAAGCTCAAGCAATCCACCTGCCTTGGCCTCCCAAAGTACTAGGATTACGAGTATGAGCCACCATATATAGCCTAAAAGATTATTCTGGTGAATGTTTACAATAATTTAATAAATGCCGGGATCATCATTCATTAAAAAAATTCCATTTATTCTAATTATCTGGGCCCAGACTGTATTCTGGTGTAGTATTTCTTTCAGTTAAAATAATATCAAATGTAATCATTTGCAGATTGACCTTAATAATTTACTGTATGACTTTAAGGAGTTTTATGAGTTTTAGAACCACATTTCCTTTCATTATAATTTTTATATTTTATATCTTTGCTGGATGATGTTCTCAGGGTTTAATCTGCTTAGCCCCTCAGTACACGTATTTATCATTGACTTTATCAGATATTATCTACTTACGACTGTTGCAAAACTGGATCATAACTTTTAAATGATAAACAGTACAGGTACCTAAGGTATGCAGCAGCAAGTTGTCATCGTAACTTCAATGCAATCTGAATTTGTCACTTTTGGGGCATAAAATAGGACATTTAAGCATCTAAATCAAATCTGAAGTTTTCCTAGAGATTGCCTTTGTAAAACATTTTGAGGATATTGACTGACCCTCAGTTTATTAGGAATCTCACTTAAGAAATGAGCAACAACAATAAAAGTAAGACACCAGCTTATATCCTGTTGACTTTATACTTAGATTTTTCGGAACCATTAAGTAGCACTGTAGCTCTCCAATCCCACATTGCTTAACATAGCTTATGGTTGGATCAGTTTACCTTGGTTTTTAAATATTATTTTTCTTTTTTAGAGAGACTGGATTGAAATCTGTGCATTGCCAAGGGCAAGAAGCTGAGAACATGGAGAGAGAGGTAAGATCGATGTCACAGTAGGCCCCTCCTTAATTTTTTTTCCTTTAAAAGCAAGGCTTTCAAGCTTGACTTTTCGTTTTCCATGGATGGAAAGTATAGAAGTGAGTAGAAATGTAGCCTCCTTTGTAGCACTCACGAGTAAAGAGGATGATTAACGAGTGTAGCAGGCAACGTCGTAGCAAAAGAGAGTCTATGGAAGAGAAACAAAAGTGCCTCAGAATTCCCAAGGATTCCCATGATCCTTAGTAGGACCTCATGGTGCCTGTCCGCTGTTTCTATTTTTGATTAGATTTATAAACGCAGCACCACATATTTTCATGTGGCTTATCGCCTAGGGGCAGAATCAGATTGGCTGCACTGAAATTGTGAGGCTTGTGAATTTTGGGCAAGGGCTAGAGTGAAATAAGTAGTGTAATTGTTTTTGTGGAGTGACCGTGGGACCTCCTCTGTTCTGAATTACACATGGCTCAACCCTTTGACCTGACCAGACTCTGCAAAGGCTGGCAGGACTCCTAACGCTGTGCTGAAAGGGTCGTCGCTGAACAAGCTGGAACGTTATCTGTCAGGCCAGATGTGGGCCAACAACTAGATTCAAATATATGAATTACTGGTAGGACACATTTGCGACCACTTCGTCTTCACTTAACCCGTCATCATATAAGTTATTATTTCAACAGGAAGTGCCAGTGTGGGGAATGTTTAGAATCCAAATGTAGCACAGATCCTTTGATAAATAGATTATTAGGCTATTTTTTTTTTTTAGTTTACTAAATTTTGGATCATCTTTGAGAATATTTTGCCTAATAATTCAAACATTATTATTTTGATTTTTTTAATATCCCCAGGTTTGGGGGGAATGTCATAAGCCATGATTAAAACTCTTTCATCTCAATGAGTTTAATTCTTTCAAAATAGATGGTAATCCACTGATATAATTCCTTGAAAGAATCAAAGCTGGGGGAATGCAGAGAACTGGGAAAAGATTTGGGAGAATCATAGGTGCTGACATTTGTGCAATTGTGGAGAATTCATTCTGTGATTCACATGATGATGAGTTGGATAAAGATGTTTACATCTATCTAGGTATGATTTTGAAGTGACACCCTTGAATTTTTGTTTTGGATTCAGCAGCTTATATTCTCAAAGGCAATCTAAGCAGAAATCTCAAGTTTATTTTTAGGCCCTTGACATTATTACCAAAACTAGTCCTATTTCTGGAATATGCCGAAACAGTTTTTAAATTTGCTTTCTTTCCTTGCCAAGTAAAGGTCTCTGTAGGTATTTTATGTTTACACACACATGGAAATAATTTAGCATTTAAATATTTGCTTTCTTATCTGAGGCAACTCAGGCTGAATATTAATTCAATTCTTAGTTACATGACACTTAAAATTTTCTTTAAAGAGTATACAACTTTATGTGTTTGTGTTTTTTTGTGTTTTTTTTTTTGAATTGTATTTTTCTCTTACTCCAGAGACTCTAAACATGAAAATGGGGAGGTCCTCATCAAATCAGTTACAAAAAAAAATAAAAAAAAAACCACTAAGATATTCTATAAGCCCCCCAACAAAACTGCATTCAGCCCTACCCAGTCTCACTCTCATTAGCAGTGAAGGGTTTGCTCTCCACGCAATCTAACATGGAATGCTTAGAGCAGACAGGTGCAAATTGCAAGCTGTTTCACTTTGGCTGTTATCCCTTGAATCGACAAAGTAATAGACTGGGAGAACAAAAAAGGTTCCAGCTCAAGCTGCATAAATGAAAGTCTTAACAGGGACACACCAGCTGGCTAGGAGAATTCAATGTAGTGAATACTAAACATTACCTTTGTGCCACTTGCCAACGAAAAGGGCCTCAGTGACCCCCCCTCCCTTTGATGATTGAGATGATGTGCCTTCAAAATCATATTTTGCTTTATTGTAAAGGCAGTACTGTGGCCGAAGTGGATGAGAACGGAATCCAACATACCTGTTCCTGTAATGTTGCCATCATGACACTCCTCCGAGCGATTCAGGCATGATTAGGTTCCTGGAGTGGGACCAGACTGACAGTATTTCTATCCATGTCTTTTTTGGCTGATCCAAGCAAAGCCCCAGAGCAGTGAAACAACAAAACACAATCGCTAGCACCCCCGCCTCCCCAGCAAGATGAATCTGCTGAGCTAGTCTGCCGAAAAAAACAGTTGTTCATATTAGGAACACCTAATTTCATTTCATGGAAGAGCCATGCCACGCCGGTATGTGTAGGAATCTAAGGTATGCGTTTCCAAAAAGAGAACCTAACTGTCATTCCAAAGTTGCTTCTCTTTGTGACTTCCCAGTGTGCACAGGAACTGATGTCTGCAAGAAGGAACTTTCACTTGAGCTTTGAGGCCACTGACTTGGTCTGACCCTGCAGATAAGGGTAGGAAGAAAACTGGAGCTGGCCTTGTTTACAGCCGGACAGAAGAAAACAGCCAGACACAAATGAGGGGTGACGGTTTCATGAAGCACAATTGGTTGATCCCAGATGTAATCTGACTGCCCTGAACTGAGCGATGATCCGTACAGTATGCAGAATTCACTTTCTTGCTGGTCTGTGCCCACCAGCCTTGGAGGAGTGCTCCCCGCGCCCCTCAGCCATGGCTTTGAGTGCAACCAGAGCTGAACAACTGCACCGCGGGACCCGATTCCTTCTGACAACAATCACATTCTTTTAAAAACTTCATAGGTTTCGGTTGTCACTGGTTATAAATGAGTTTGTTGTTCATGT
>NW_026652295.1:9246783-9311783 GCF_009828535.3 Hylobates moloch | reverse complement strand
TAGGATATGCATTCAGTTAATGCAATAGAAGTCCCAGTAACAGTGGCTTAGACAAGTTTTGGTGTCTTTCCTTTTTTAAAAAAATGTACTTTTAAGTTCAGGGGTACATATTCAGGTTCGTTATATAGATAAACTTGTGTCATGGGGGTTTGTTGTACCGATTATTTCATCACCCAGGTATTAAGCCTAGTACCCATTAGTTATATTTCCTGATCCTTTCCCTCCTCCCACCTTTCACCCTCCAATAGGCCCCAGTGTATGGTGTTTGCCTTTACGTGTCCATGTGTTCTCATCATTTGGCTCCCACTTATGAGTGAGAACATGTGGTATGTGGTTTTCTATTCCTGCGTTAGTTTGCTAAGGATAATGACCTCCAACTCCATCCCTGTTTTTGTAAAGGACATGATCTCATTTTATTATGGCTACATAGTATTCCATGGTGTATATCTACCACGTTTTCTTTATGCAGTCTACCATTGATGGGCATTTAGGTGGATTCCATGTCTTTGCTATTGTGAATAGTGCTGCAATGAGCATATGCGTGGATGTGTCTTTATGGTAGAACAGTTTATTTATATTCCTTTGGGTATGTACCCCCTAAAGGGATTGCTGGGTCAAATAGTATTTCTGATTTTAGGTCTTTGAGAAATCGCCACACTGTCTTCTGCAATGGTTGAACTAATTTTCACTTCTATCAACTGTGTGTAAGTATTCCTTTTTCTCCACAATTTCACCAGCATCTGTTATTTTTTGATTTTTTATTAATAGCCATTCTGACTGGTGTGAGATGGTATCTCTCTGTGGTTTTGATTTGCATTTCTCTAATAATC
Source organism: Hylobates moloch (assembly GCF_009828535.3). Taxonomy (NCBI): domain Eukaryota; kingdom Metazoa; phylum Chordata; class Mammalia; order Primates; family Hylobatidae; genus Hylobates; species Hylobates moloch. Next base: position 9,310,953 of record NW_026652295.1, on the reverse strand, counting down.
AGTTATGTTGAGCTTTTTTTCATGTGATTGTTGGCTGCATGATATTCTTTATTGAGAAGTGTCTGTTCATGTCCTTTCTCCACTTTTTAACAGGGTTGTTTGTTTTATTCTTGTAAATTTGTTTAAGTTCCTTATAGATGCTGAATATTAGACCTTTGTTAGATGTACAGTCTGCAAAACTTTTCTCCCATTCTGTAGGTTGTCTGTTTACTCTGCTGATAGTTTCTTTTGCTGTCTAAAAATTCTTTAATTAGGTCTCATTTTTCAAGTTTTACTTGTGTTGTAATTGCTTTTGGCATCTTTGTAATAAAATCTTTGCCTGTGTGTGTGTTCAGAATGATATTGCCTAGGTGGTCTTCCAGGGTTTTTGTAGTTCTGGGTTTTACATTTAAGTCTTTAATCCATCTTGAGTTGATTTTTGTATATGTTATAAGAAAGGGGTCCAGTTTCAATCTTCTGCATATGGCTAGCCAGGTATCTCAGCACCATTTATTAAATAGGAAGTCCTTTCCCCTTTGCTTGTTTTTGTCAATTTTGTCAAAGATCAGATAGTTTTAGGTGTGTGCCCTTATTTCCAGAGTTTGTATTCTGTTCCATTTGTCTATGTGTCTGTTTTTGTACCAGTACCATGCTGTTTTGGTTATTGTAGCCCTGTAATATAGTTTGAAGTTATGTTGCATGATGCCTCCAGCTTTGTTCTTTTTTGATTAAGATTGCTTTGGCTATTCAAGCTCTTTTTTGGTAACGTATGAATTTTAAAATAGTTTTTTAAATAGTTCTGTGAAGAATGTCATCGGTGGTTTAATAGGAATAACACTGAATCTATAAATTGCTTTGGGCAGTATGACCATTTTAAACATATTGATTCTTCCTATTCATGAGCACGGAATGTTTTTCCATTTGTTTTTGTCATCTCTGATTTCTTTGAGTAGTGTTTTATAGCCCTCCTTGCAGAGATCTTTCACTTCTCTGGTTAGCTGGTATTTCTAAGTATTTTATTTGTGTGCGTGTGTGGCAATTGTGAGTGGGATTGCATTCCTGATTCTGCTCTCAGCTTTGACTGTTATTGGTATATAGGGGTGCTAGTGATTTTTGCACATTGATTTTGTATCCTGAGACTTTGTTGAAGTTGTTTTATCAGCTTAAGGAGCTTTTGGGCTGAGACCATGGGGTTTTCTAGATATAGCATCATGTCATCTGTTAACAGGGATAGTTTGACTTCCTCTCTTCCTATTTGGATGCCCTTTATTTCCTTCTCTTGCCTGTTTGCTCTGGTCAGGGCTTCCAATACTATGTTGAATAGGAATGGTAAGAGAGGGCATCCTTGTCTTGTTCTAGTTTTCAAAGGGAATGCTTCCAGCTTTTGCCCTCGGTATGATGTTGGCTGTAGGTTAGTCATAGATGGCTCTTATTATTCTGAGATATGTTCCTTCAAAACCTAGTTTATTGAGAGTTTTTAACATGAAGGCGTGCTGAATTTTACTAAAAGCCTTTTCTGCATCTATTGAGATAATCATATAGTTTTTGTCTTTAGTTCTGTTTATGTGATGAGTCACATGTTTTGATTTGTATATGTTGAACCAACCTTGCATCCCAGGTATGAAGCCTACTTGATTGTGTTGGATAAGGTTTTTGATGTGCTGCTGGATTCAATTCTCCAATATTTTGCTGAGGATTTTTACATCTATGTTCATCAAGAATATTGGCCTGAAGTTTTTTTGTCATTGTTGTGCTTCTGCCAGGTTTTAGTAGCAGAATGATACTGGACTCACAGAATGAGTTAGGGGAGGATTCCCTCTTCCTCTTTTTTTCTGAAGTACCTTCAGTAGGAATGGTACCAGCTCTTCTTTGTACATCTGGTAGAACTCAGTTGTGAATCCATCTGGTCTTGGGCTTTTCTTGTTGGTAGGCTATTTATAACTGATTGAATTTCAGAGCTCTTTATTGGTCTGGTCAGGGATTTGATTTCTTCCTGGTTCAGTCTTTGGAGTCCAGGAATTTATCTATTTCTTCTAGATTTTCTAGTTTATATGCATAGAGGTGTTGATAACATTCTCTGATGGTTGTTTGTATTTCTGTGGGGTCAGTAGTAATATCCTTCTTGTTTTGGATTGTGTTTATTTGGATTTTCTCTCTTTTATTCTTTATTAGCCTAGCTAGCATTCTAGCTATTTTATTGATGTTTTCAAAAAACCAGCTCCTGGATTCGTTGATCTTTTGGATGGTTTCTTGTGTCTCAGTCTCCCTCAGTTCAGCTCTGATTTTGGTTATTTCTTGTCTTCTTTCCGTTTTATTATTTTATAATCCCTAAGCTGTTGTTCTCATCTGCTTGGTCCAAGATGACTAGATATCACTTCTATATTTCAGGCACTTGCAGAAAAGAAAAAGGCCACATACAGGTAGTTAGATATGCCATTTCTGTTTGTATGCCTTTTGCCACATGGAGCTGCAAGAGAGGCTGGGAAATGAAGGCCTTAGCTGGTAGCCAAGTTCCAAGGTGAGGGTGGAAGGTTTCTATTATTATTATTATTTTTTTTTTCTTTTTTGAGATGGAGTCTTGCTCTGTAGCCCAGGCTGGTGTGCAATGGCATGATCTCGGCTCACTGCAACCTCTGCCTCCTGGGTTCAAGTGGTTCTCCTGCCTCAGCCTCCCAAGTAGCTGGGATTACAGGTGCCTGCCACCTCACCTGGCTAATTTTTGTATTTTTAGTAGAGACGGGGTTTCTCCATGTTGGCCAGGCTGGTCTCCAACTCCTGACCTCAAGTGATTCCCCCGCCTCAGCCTCCCAAAGTGCTAGGATTATAGGTGTGAGCCACCGCGCCCGGCTGGTTTCTGTTATTAAAGAAGAGAATGTATATTGGGGTCAACTAGCAGGCTCTATCCAAAGTACATTTTATTATTATCCTCATCCTATAGAGGAGGAAATCAAGGTTGTAGCTTGACTAAGGTAAAGCATACAATGCATGGTATGATGAGAGATTTAAAGGAGGACTTGTTTGGCTCTGTGGTGTATGCGTTTTACTCCTCTGCTGTATGTCTCTCTTTTGGTTAGGGGTGATGTCACCTGATAAAAGGACAGGGCATTGTGAAGGAATGTCAGCATGACATCTAATGTGGTTGCATGATGTAATCAGAAAGGAAACTCTAGAGCTTGGCCAGACATGCAAGGTCAGCAAATCCATAGATTAGCAGAGAAGATGCAGGAAAGAAGATGAATGCACAGGAACAGGAAGGGAGGGTTAGAGTCCTTTGGAATCCATTTGGCCTCTCAGTCAACTCTTGACTCTGAAGATCAACTTCTGGTGTCATCAGTCCAGGGGCAGGCAAATATCACCTGTGCAGGGGCAGGGCAAGGGAATCTTTGGTTCACTTGACAGAAATGGTCTTCTTATTGAGCTAGAGTATTTCACAGTTAGATCCTGGAGGTAAAAATGTGTCCTTCAGCCCAAATGGAGGATGGAGCAGCCCTTCTTTACAAATTCATATTTAGCAGAGGTATTCAGACATCTTCAATAAGAATTCCTATTCCCTGGGGGCCAAAAAAGACTAGGAAGCCTTTGTGAAAAATCTCAATTTTTTAAGTTTTTAGATTGATATTCAGTTCAGAAGTAGAGTACTACTTGATGACTTAGCTGTTTGAAACTCAAAAAAATGAGTCAAAGTGAATAATTACACTTATGATATACATCAGGTGTTAGAGAGAGAGAGAAAAGTGAGGTCATAAGAAGGATGTCATCTGTGTTTTAGGATGTAAGTACATGTTACAGGCAAGTACTATCTAAGAGAAAGTAAAGAGAGCCACATGCATAATTTAAAATTTTCTCCCCCTTTAGGAAGCTGAGGCTGGAGGATCACTTGAAGACAGAAGTTTGAGGTCAGCCTGGGCAACAAAGTGAGACCCCATCTCTACACAAAAAAAAATTAGTTAGGGGTGGTGGCATGCACCTGTAATTCCAGCTACTCAGTAGGATGAGGTGGGAGGATCACTTAAGCCCAGGAAGTCAGAGGCTGCAGTGAGCTATGATCATGTCACTGCACTCCAGCCTAAGCTACAGAGCAAGACCCTATCTCTAAAGTAAAAGAAATAAATAAATACAATTTCTGATAGCTAGTGTAACAAGATTTTTAAAAAAGCTCAATTAATTCTAATAATATATTTTATTTAAACCAATATCTCTAAAATATTATCATTTCAACTTAAAACCAATGTAAAACTGAAATATTTTCCCTTTTTTGTACAGAATCTTTAAAACACAGTGTGAATCATTACACTGACAGCAAACCTCAATGTGAGTTAGCCCCATTTCAAGTACTCTATAGGCATACTATTATAGGTTTAGTCCCTGTGTCTTAGGAAAGACTAGGCATGAAGGTAGTTATTTTCACAAGTGATGGTCAATTTGGTTTTGGAAGATGGGAGGATCCAAATTTATAAGCCAAAAGTAAAGCTGAGAGGAAGAAACCAAAGAGAAGGAACTTTGGATGAAAAATCCAAGAATGATTTATCATCCTTGCAAATCCGGCCAGTTACTGACAGAGGCAGGAGTTACACTCTCTGTATGCTGGAATATAGCCAACTTAAAAAAATTATTCAATGCATTTTTACCTTTCCCTTTTCCCTTTGAGGGGACTTCTGAAAAAATTCAATTGCAAATGATACATGCAATTTTATGGTCTGTGAACAAAGAAGAATATTTGAAATACATGCATGTAGAAACTACTAGATATCGTAGAACACAGTGTTTCTTGTTAATACAATTTTTAAAAGAACATTTATATTAACTGCCAATGTGGTTACTTAGAGAAAATAGAGTAGTTACATATTCTCCCCACAGTAATATTAGAATTAGCACAAATTATCATCTGGTAAGTAAATATCAATACATTTCTTCCTTTAAGATGCTTTTTAAAGAAATGCATTATATGTAATGGCAGAATTCCAACATGACTTTATTCAAATTCCCTCAAGGAAATGAAAAATTATTTGCCAAATAGCAATTTAAATTATGAAGGAAATGTCTAGGAGAGGGATTTTCTAGAACCAAATCTTTATAAAAAGGACTTCAAGTTTATGATGGATTGAGTCTCTTAGTATAGTAGAAAAGTAATTAAAGTAAGGACACACTGATCTTCAGGAATAGCCAAAATAGGCAACTACCAACTGCTGTGATTTCGAGATCATTGGGAAGGCCTTCGTATACCCTCAAATCCCACCTGGAGACTCCAGTGTTAAGGCGTCCTTAGAAACTTATTCATCTGAACGTTCTCCAGGGAAAATGACAATGGGCAGCAGAGTTGACACTATAAATTGGTATCAGCCATTTTTTTTTTTTTTTTTTTTTGAGATAGAGTTTAGCTTCCTCTGTTGGCCAGGCTAGAGTGCAGAGGCATTATCTCAGCTCACTGCAGCCTCCACCCCGCGGGTTCAAGCAATTCTCATGTCTCAGCCTCCCAAGTAGCTGGGACTACAAGTGAATGCCACTACACCTGGCTTATTTGTATTTTCAGTAGAGATGGGGTTTCCCCATGTTGGCCAGGCTAGTCTCAAACTCCTGGCTCCAAGCAGATTGCTTGGGGCCAGGAGTAACAGACGTGAGCCACCATGCCCGGCCAGTAACAGTCATTTTTGCAAGGTGCAAATGGAAAACGACAGAATGGAACTGAACCCTCAGTCCTTCCTTCTCACTGTTGCCGTATCCCCTCCTGGCCTGCCCTGCCTTTGCTCCCCGACTTCTGATGACAGTATGCCAGGCTCTGCATCAGACTTTTGTTTCAATTCCCACTGGCCTTTTATTCATAAGCAGACAATTAGCAAAAACGTTAAACACCCCATGCTGTACATTCCCAGAGGAATTTGCATATATATCATTTTTTTAAAGTATGAATGCAAAGATTTATTAGAAGGATTTTTAAAAGTCATACAACTTTGTAACACTTATTTTAGGTTTGGGGGTACATGCGAAGGTTTGTTACATAAGTAAACATATGTCACAGGAGGTTGTTGTACAGATTATTTCATTACCCAGGTATTAATTCATCACCCAGGTATTAAGCCCAGTATCCAATAGTTACCTTTTCTGCTCCTCTCCCTGCTCCCACCCTCCACCCTCAAATAGACAGCAGTGTCTGTTGTTTTCTTCTTTTTGTTTGTAAGTTCTTACCATTTGGCTCCCACTTATATGTGAGAACATGCAGTATTTAGTTTGCTGTTCCTGTGTTAGTTTGCTATGGATAATAGCCTCCAGCTTCATCCATGTTCCCGCAAAAGACATAATATCATTCTTTTTTACAACTGCATAGCATTCCATGGTGTATATGAACCACATTTTCTTTATCCAATCTGTCATTGATGGGCATTTTGGTTGATTTCATGTCTTCGCTATTGTGAATAGTGCTACAGTGAATTTTCGCGTGCATGTGTCTTTATGGCAGAATGATTTTTATTCCTCTGTGTATATACCGAATAATGGGATTGCTGGGTCAAATGGCAGTTCTGCTTTTAGCTCTTTGAGGAATTGCCATACTGTTTTCCACAGTGGTTGAACTAATTTACCCTCCCACCAACAGTGCATAAGTGTTCCCTTTTCTCCACAAACTCGCCAGCATCTGTTATTTTTTTGACTTTTTAGTAATAGCCTTTCTGACTGGTGTGAGATGGTATCTCATTGTGGTTTTGATTTCCATTTCTCTAATGATCAGTGATGTTGAGCTTTTTTTCCTATGCCCGTTGGCTGCATGTATGCCTTCTTTTCAGAAGTGTCTGTTCGTGTCCTTTGCTGGGCTGCACGTCCTCTGCTCCATCTTGCCCAGAACCGGTGTTTGTTGTGTGCACACTGCTTCCCTGATTGCACTGTCTCAGCTCATCCTCAGTGCTCACTGCCCGCTACACCCTGCCTGAAGATGATTTGCTAGATGATAACAGCATACCCAGAATTATCATAGTTGAAAAGAGATGCATAGAGAAGCCACAACTGCTTAGAACTTCACAGGGAGAGTTGGTTTTGGTTCCTAACCTGGGTGGGGAGAAAGGGAACCTTTACTATTCCGAATATATAATATGGTGGTACTAAAAATAGAGTTAATACCTGAGTTCTATTTTTTATGTTTTATATGTATTTTTTATAGAAACGGAGTCTCACTATGTAGCCTATGTTGCCTATGCTGGCCTCCAACTCCTGGGCTAAATTCTAAATGGCAGTAAAATGTAATGTGGGACAGATGTGAGAAGGGGCTATAGGAAGATACTAGATAGGAAGAAAAAGAAATAATTATAGATGTGAATAGTGGAACAGTTAAACTCATGGTGAGATTTTTTTGTTTGTTTTTGAGACGGAGTCTCACTCTTGTCGCACAGGCTGGAGTGCAGTGGCGCGATCTTGGCTCACTGCAATCTCTGCCTCCCGGGTTCAAGTGAGTCTCCTGCCTCAGCCTCCTGAGTAGCTGGGATTACAGGAACCCACCATCATGCCTCGCTAATTTTTGTATTTTTAGTGGAGACACGGTTTCACCATGTTGGCCAGGCTGATCTTGAACTCCTCACCTCAGATGATCCACCCACCTCAGCCTCCCAAAGTGCTCGGATTACAGGCGTGAGCCACCATGCCCAGCCTCATGGTGATTTTTTAAAATTGCACTTGGGAAGTTTTTCCCTTTCAATTTCTAACTTTCACTGAGGTTATTTCAAAACTAAGTGGAAAAGAAACGAATGTGATTAATTATATACATTATTGTTTAAGCCAGGCATAGCTATACTTAACTTTAAAAAGGAGAATTGACAATATTGAGGAATACAACCCTACTTTTCCCTCTTTCCTCCTGGGAGTTGTGCGTTATGGTTGTTTCTGTACTCTTGCTAGACATCACACAGTGGCATCTTCCAAGGGTGCAGACTGGCTGCTATGATGCTTGTGTGAACATGTGCCACTAAGAGCTCCTTGGTGGTAAACAACAGACACCATCTCTTACTAATTCAAGCAGAATGATTTCATGAGCTCTGAGATTCAATAGTGGAAATGGGCAAAAACCGAGATGCCTACGGGTACAGGAAGTTGGAAACACAGTAACTGTCCCATAGCAGGAGCAGTCTGGTTTTGATACAGCTCTTAACCACTGTGATGAGTAAATGCCAAGCGTTCTTTCTATCCTTGTTTCACTTATCCAAAATTCAAAGTCTTAGGGGGAGAACATTTGATTGGCCATGCATAGGCCACTTGCTTGCCTCCTGGCTCTATCACAGGGTAGGAGAAGTAGGTTCTGTCAAGCCCTCCTTGGCTTCTGTAGTTGGAGAGAGGAATATGGAGTTACTGGGCCATCGAGACTGTACACAATGAAACTAGAAAATTGTGATGCCATTAAGGAGGGGAAATGGATGCAAGACAGCAAAGACAGATAAGCCAAACAAAAATCTGATAAATGTTCTTATGGTTGATATGGCTTGGATTATTTACTGACTGCTGCCTATTGCTAATGATGTCAGTACAACATCAATGAAAACAGAAGTGGTATATGCATGATTAGTTAGGCATAAAGTAATTTATTCCACATTTTGATCAGAAGTTAGATGTATAAAACATCAAAAATGCTTTATGTGTCTCTCCATTTCTTCCTCCTCATTTGTTGAAAAGCATATTTACTGAACATTTTCTATTTTTCAGGCACTATGCCAGGTATGAGAAATATAAAAGAAAACAGAAAAGACATAAAGGATTTCTATGTTTATGAAATATATTATGTCAGCAGAGTTACACTGAGGGCAACTACAGGCATACCTTGGAGATACTGCAGATCTAGTTCTAGACCACCACAATAACATGAATATCACAGAACAGTGAGTCATGTAAATGTATTGGTTTCCTAGTGCATATAAAAGTTATGTTTACACTCTACTGTAGTCTATAAAGTGTGCAATAGCATTATGTTCAAAAATATGTATGCACCCTAATTAAAAAAAATACTTTGCTGCTAAAAATTGCAACAATCCTCTGAGCCTTCAGTGAGTCATAATCTTTACTGGTGGAGCAAAGCTAGATGGCTGCTGACTGGTCAGTGGTGGTTGCTGAAGTTGGGGTGGCTGTGGAAATTTCTTAAAATAATACAACTATTAAATTTGCCACAGCAATTGACTCTTCCTTTCACAAAAGATTTCTCTGTAGCATGGGATGCTGTTGGATAGCCTTTCACCCACAGTAGAACTTTCAAAATTGGAGTCAATCCTCTCAAACTCTGCAGCTGCTTTGCCAACTAAGTCCCCTATGTAATATTCTAAATCCTTTGTCATCATTTCAAACAATGTTCACAGCATCATCACCAGGAGAAGACTCCATCTTAAAAAACCACCTTATTTGCTCATTCATAAAAAGCAACTTCTTATCCATTCAGATTTTATCAGGAGATTGCGGCACTTCTGTCAATTTCAGCCTCTACTTCTAATTCTAGTTCTCTTGCTATTTCTACCACATCTGCAGTTAATTCCTCCACGGAAGTCTTGAACCCCTCAGAGTTACCCATGGGGGTCAGAATCAATTTCTTCCAAACTCCTGTTAATGTTGATATTTTGACCTCCTCCCATGAATCACAAATGTTCTTAATGACAACCGTAATTGTGAATCCTTTCTAGAAAGTTTTTAATTTCCTTTGCCTAGATCCAGCAGAGGAATTTCTACCTTTGGGATGCTTACCTTTATGAAATGTATTTCTGAAATAATAAGATTTGAAAGTCAAAATTACTCCTTGATCCATGGACTGCAGAATAGATGTTCTGTTAGCAAGCATGAAAACAACATTCATCTCCTTGTGCTTCTCCATCAGGAGCTCTTGGGGACCAGGTACACTGTCAGTGAGAAGTAATACTATGAAAAAAATCTCTTTTTCTGAGCAGTGGGTCTCAACAGTGGGCTTAATATATTCAGTAAAACAAGCTGTTAACAGATGTGCTGTCATCCAGGCTTTCTTGTTCCATTTATGGAGCACAGACAGATGGAGTGTAATTCCTAAGGGCCCTAGGATTTTCAGAATGGTACATAGCATTGGCTTCAACTTAAGGTGATCAGCTGCATTAGCCCCTAACAAGCGAGTCCAACTGTTCTTTGAAGCTTTGAAGACAGGCACTGACTTCTCTTTAGCTGTGAAAGTTCTAGATGGCATCTTCTTGCAACAGAAGGCTATTTCATCTACATGGAAAATCTTTTGTTTCGCATAGCCACCTTTATCAATGATCTTAGCTAGATCTTCTGGATAACTTGCTGCAGCTTCTGCATTAGCACTTGCTGCTTCACCTTGCACTTTTCTGTTAATGGAAATGGCTTCTTTCTTTAAACCTCACTAGCCAAGCTCTGCTAGCTTCATTTTTTTCTTCTGCAGTTTTCTCACCTCTCTCAGCCTTCACAGAATTGAAGAAAGTTAGGGTCTTCCTCTGGATTAGGCTTTGGTTTAAGGGAATATTGTGGCTGATTCCATCTTCTGTCCACACCACTAGAACTTTCTCCATATTAGCAAGGCTATTTTGCTTTCTTATAATTAATGTGCTCACTGGAGTAGCACTTTTCATTTCTGTGAAGAGCTTTTCCTTTGCATTTGCAATGTGGTGGTTGGGTGGGTGCAAGACTCCTAGCTTTCCGTCTGTCTCACCTTTCCACATGCCTTCCTCACGAGTTTAATCATTTCTAGTTTTTGAATAAAGTGAGAGAAGTATGACTTTCTTTCACTTGAACACATAGAGGCCAATGTAGGGTTATTAATTGGTTTAATTTCTATATTGTTGTGTTTCAGGGAATAGGGGGCCTGAGTAGAGGGAGAAAGATAGGGGATAAAGAGAATAGCTGGTCAGTGGAGCAGTCAGAACACACACATTTATCTATTATGCTTGATGCCTTATATGGGCATGGTTTATGGTGCTGCAAAAACAATTATAATAGTAATGTCAACTATCACTGATCACAGATCACCATAACAGACAATGTAATGAAAAAGGTTGAAATATTGAGAGAATTACCAAAATGTGACACAGAGACATGAAGTGAGCACATGCTGTTGGAACAATGGCATTGATAGAGTTGCCTGATGCACGGTTGCCAAAACCCTTCAATTTGTGAAAAACGCATTATTTGCAAAGCACAGTAAAGTGAAGAGCAATCAAACGAGATGCTCTTGTGTTTAGATTACAGTTGATCAGGCTGGGCACAGTGGCTTGTGCCTGTAATCCTAACACTTTGGGAGGCTGAGGTGGTTGGATCACTGGAGGTCAGGAGTTCAACAGCAGCAAGGCCAAAATGACGAAACTCCATCTCTACTAAAAATACAAAAATTAGCCAGGTGTGATGGTGCACGCCTGTAATCCCAGCTACTCGGTAGGCTGAGATAGGAGAATTGCTTGAACCCGGGAGGCGGAGGTTGCAGTGAGTTGAGATTGCACCACTGCACTCCAGCCTGGGTGATAGGGACTCCATCCTCCCACCAAAAAAAAAAATTACAGTCTATCAATTCAGATTCATCTGGCACTCTCAAAACACATATATTATGTGCTCATATACAATTTTTGCATCTATTTTATATGTTTTATAAATAGCATTTCTTTTATTCGATGAATATTTGTAGATATATGGCCAAAACAGATGTGTGTGTGTGTGTGTGTGTGTGTAGATATACCATAATAGTATAATTGGGATTTCAGTTTAGTTAAGCCATGTTCAGTTTAGGACTGAGCACATCTGAGGATTTGTGGATTAAAGTGGCCTAAAAATGAACACAGCCTTGCAATGAAAAAACTGAGACAGAAATTTAGGTTTTCTGATACATCAATGATGTGGTCAATATCTTAGCAGTTGGAACCCAAAAATGCTTTCTTTTCTAAACTTAGTTCCGTTTAAATATTGGGTGAAATTAAAAAAATACTTTTTGACCATTATAATAAGAAGCTGTACTATATTAATGAAATTTCATATTAAATTCAAACTTCACTAAGCTGTCTTTCGCCACCATTCGACTAGTTCATTTGTTGCATTTTCATTTTAAGAAAGACTAAGATGCCTCCTGGGAAGAGACTAATTCTAAGGAAAGAGACAGTCAGGCTCACAAGCTTGATCTCATGCCAATATCTCAGGGCCAGAGAGGAAAGGTAATTTTGATTACAGTACAATATTTGCCAATTGTATTGTCCTGTGGTCTAATCCTCAGGCATTTATTCTTGGGAGTTAGTGGGAGGGGCTTGAAGTAAAAACTGAGATCTCCATCAGTTGTAGGGGGCCTCTGTGTAACATGGAGGAGCAGCATGTGGTGGGTAGGAGCTGGAAGATGACATATACCGGACCCCTTCACTTAGCATTGCTGATGGAACTTCGGATGGACAGAGGTGTGAGTGCAAGGTTTGATCAGAACCAGGAAGATATTGGAGAGAATGTGGCATGGCTGCAATGGGCGCCAGCAAGAATCAGTGTTAGAGGCGACAGTAGTCAATGGAGGTGACCCCAGCAGTAGCTCTGGCACTGACAGGATGCCGTCCATGTGGCTTTGTGGACTGGAGGTGCCACCAGTTGTATCATGATGGATGTGGAGACGCTCGTGGTTTGAAGAGCATCATGGGTCAGCATAGAATCCTTGACAGCAGGCAGCAATGCTGAAGGCTGAGAGTAGGGAAGGAAAATGGCAGACATTCCAGAGATGTGGAGAGGAATGAGTTCTGAGCATATGTGATCTCAGGACTTAGATCCTTCTGGAAGAGATGAGAGGTAGTTAGAATAAATGATAGGGATCCATAGTGGTTGTGCCTGAGGTAGAGAAATCCTAGGTTAGGGTAATAACTGTGACCCTAAATTTACCTTGAGACCACTATGGCCATTAGAAATACACATGGACAAAAATTTGTGATAAAAATAACATAAGCACTTGTGTTAAGTGCATAATTCAAATTGTCTGAGCAAATATGTGATGAGAATTGTTTTTCCCAGTAGTGCACATAGCCTAGATTATTTTAGAAGTGATATTGGATAAAACTGTTTACATTGTTCTCATTTATAGCTGTTTTTCCCTTAAGATGGGAAACAAGTGCTAAATAAAATTTATAGACCATTTACAAATTTTTTTTTTTGCTTTGAGACATTTAAACAATTATTAAGAAAAAGAAAATATATAGGAAAATCATTTTCTTTAGGTTTATTGAACTGACCTGGATTTGTGTCTTCAGAAACCATTGGGGTCCTAAGTGATTTGAATCTCTTTCATTGATTTGGAAGGCTAAAAATAAATCCTCAGGAAAGCATCCTTTTTACTGAAATACAGAAATATTTTATATAGATACTATATGTATAAAATATTTGGTCAGTTTATAAAACTAAATTTGTTTCCTTTCGTGTCTCTTTTTTTAAACAACAACAAAAACAAACAAAAAAACAGAACAGCAGAGTTCCAGGACAATGTTTGTCCAGTTGGAGAAAGAGCATTTTAGTGAAACATTTGAGTTTTGGAAATGTCAGCAGAATAGGAAAAAACTTTTTTTTTTTTTTTTTCCTCAGAGGAACTGCCTACCCCCAGGTAATCAGACAGATTTGCCCAGGAAATTAGCAGAATATCTGTTTGTGTTGTCCTTTTCTGTTTCTGTTAATGCTAAAATTGATGCCAGTGGTGACACTTAACTAACTCTTAAGCATAGTTATTTTTATATTGTCGCTTCAAATCCACGTTAATGAAACCTCCAATGAACGATTTTGCAAACAATGTTTAATAAAATCTGCCATAGATCATTGAAGAAATAATCTTTTCAGGAATTATTTTAATATCCAGAGACATTACTATTCCAGTTCATTGATGACAGACAGATTCATACATTTAAACAAGTGGGTTTATATGTCATTGAAATTCATATAACTTTAAAATAGAAATGTGAGCACAAGAATCTATATGATAGTAAAAAGGATGCTTAAGAATCTTAGAATCATAGAAGTGGTAAAACTGGAGACCATATAGGTGAATTTTTAGAGGTCCAATGACTTTCTTAATATAAACATGGCTACGTAGTAAAAAAAAAAAAAAAACGGGGAAAGGCTTCAGTTTTCCAATATACTAGTGATGCAGTCAGTGTCTAAGCAGTTGATAAGATTACCAAATTGTAGCTACCTCTGCTTAAATATTACATAAAAATTTCAGGACTTTTTTGCTACTAGAATATGAAGTTTCACTGTATCAATTAAATTCCATATAAATTGCAAACTTCATTTGGCCACCATTTTAGCTGGAATTCAATAGTTCCACTTTTATTTTTATTTATTTTTTTTTTTGAGACAGAGTCTTGCTCTGTCACCCAGGCTGGAGTGCAGTGGCACTATCTGGGCTGACTGCAGCCTCCACCTCCCAGGTTCAAGCCATTCTCCTGCCTCAGCCTCCCGGGTAGCTGGGATTACAGGCATGCACCACTATGCCCGGCTGATTTTTGTATTTTTAGTAGAGATGGAGTTTTGCCGTGTTGGCCAGGCTGGTCTTGAACTCCTGACATCAGGTAATACACCCTCCTTGGCCTCCCAAAGTGAATAGTTGCAATTTTAGTATAAGAAAAATTTTACTAGAAAAATTTCTCATGACCTTAGTATTTTATGCTTTCGGCATATGTTTTCTATGCTTAGTATTTTATGCTTTTGGTATAATTTAGATTAGTCTTTAATCTCCAAATAATTTCATTTAGAATTTCTTTTGAACACTTTTTGTTTGCTGTCAAAAACAATTTAATAGGAAATAAGCTTTCTTGGACCTTCAGCAAGTTGCTTTAAAAAATTAAATCAAGTTAAAAAAAATAAACAAGAATATAAGCTTTCCTTAGCTTTTATCAGAATAATTGACCAAAAACCCAATATAAAAAGAAAAAAAAAAGGGAAGTCCTGAATCCCTTGCTTCATGAGATAGATTTTGTCTATAAGTTACAAGATTTTTTTAAAAAAAGATTATTTTGTTTAAACGAAACCCAATAATCCATTATATTGATTGTTTCATATTGAAGTATATTTCAGTGTGATGAAAGACACTATTACCGGAATGAGCCCTTAAATACAATATATACATATAAGTAATCTTAGATCCATGAGGGACATGAATTGTTAAATGAATGAAGGCAAAATTGGAAAGATTGGAGGGGTGATTGATGTCTAAGATCAGGTACTTCATAATTTGAAAGGCAACTTTCCAAACTCTATACGTTAACTTATTTACATGTAAGGTAATGTTGTCAAGCTTCAAACTAGCAGGAAAGAAACTCTACTTTGATATGACTTTTGGGGAACTTTTAAATATGAGAAAAAACAATATACTTAACCTTTGAATTACCACAATTACTTACGTACTGGAAGCATCTTCCTGTTTAGAAGTTAGGGACATGCTTCAGCTCCTTGAGGATTCTAGGTCCAGTGAGCACACGATGCATGAATGCCTTGGGGTACTGTGGGATAAAGCCTGGCAGCGGTTAGCCACTCCACAGCACTCCAGTGGTTTGCAAGTTAAAGTGCCTCATAATTTATCGTGAGGGAGGGCCTTAGGGGAAGAAAGAATATGGCTCAATTAATTAGAACTTGTTAGCAAACTTCAACTGTTATCCTATTTAGATTTGCAAATCACCGATATATCAAATACCCACAAGATTTGGGAAGGAAGTAAGAACAAGCAGTTGAGAAAGCTAATTTGTCCAACATGGTACCAGTTCTTGAATATTCTGTTAGCAGCTGACCAATTTTCACATATTAGCCTTTCTATAAAGAAGAAGAAGACGGCCAGACACAGTGGCGCATGCTTGTAATCCCAGCACCTTGGGAGGCTGAGATGAGAGGATCACTTGAGTCCATGAGTTTGAGACAAGCCTAGGCAACATGGCAAGATTTCCCCCTCTACAAAGAATAAAAAAGTTAGCTGGGCATGTTGGTGCACGACTGTGGTCCCAGCTACTTAGGTGGCTGAGGCAAGGGGATTGCTTGAGGCTAGGAGTTCGAGGCTCAAGGCTGCAGCGAGCTATGATGGTGGCACTGCATTCAAACCTGGGTGACATAATGCGACTCTGTCTCAAAAATTAAAAAAAAAAGAAAGAAAAATGGTATAAATTTTTTGTCTAACTCTGACTTTCTGTTTTCAATTATGTTGTTACTCATGTGTCTTTCAGTTTGGGATTCTGAATCAGATTAATAATCTTGATGACCACCTATGGATTCCTGTGAAAGTCTAATATTAATTAATTAATTATTGGGTGATATCTGGAGCTTTATAATAGGTTTTGAGTTGTTACTTCAAAGTGGCTACGGTTGGTATTTAGAAAAGTTAATGATTCTTTATGATTATATGGTTGTTTACCAAGATGTTATTCAAATAACGTCTTCTCTGTTCTGAAAGATTTTGAGTCAAATCTCTTGTTTTCATGGCATGAAATCATATTGTCATCAAATAATGTGTATGCAACATAGAATTTTTTCAATAACTTTGGCACATATTTTCCTTATTTTTCCCAAGTTATGCTTTGGCCAAGATTTCTAGGAGAATGTTAGATAATCAGATTCATGATGGATATCCAAGTCATAGTTTGTATTTTTGTCATTGGTTTTTCTTTGTTTGGTTGTTTTGTGTTGTTGTGTTTGATATTTGGTACAGTGAAGACTTAGTTTAAGATAACTGTTTTTTTGGTTGTTGTTTTGTTTTGATATTTAAGAGTTAATTATCTTAAACTAAATATTCATTGTACTAATTTTATTGAGACTGGATAAAGAAAATGTACATGTACACTATGGAATGCGGTGCAGCCACAAAAAGGAATGGGATCATGTCCTTTGCAGGGACAAGGATGAAACTGGAAGCTATCATTTTCAGCAAACTAATGCA
The DNA here is from genome assembly GCF_009828535.3 of Hylobates moloch. Taxonomy (NCBI): domain Eukaryota; kingdom Metazoa; phylum Chordata; class Mammalia; order Primates; family Hylobatidae; genus Hylobates; species Hylobates moloch. The sequence continues at coordinate 9,294,116 of NW_026652295.1, read as the reverse complement.
GAAACAGATAACCAAACACTGCATGTTCTCACTCATAAGTGGGAGTTGAACAATGAGAACATATGGACAGAGGGAGGGGAACATCACACACCAGGGCCTGTCGAGGGCGGGGTGAGGGGAGGGAGAGCATCAGGACAAATAGCTAATGCATGCGGGGCTTAAAACCTAGGTGATTGGTTGATAAGTGCAGCAAACCACCATGACACTCACGTATCTGTGTAACAAACCTGCGTGTTCTGGACATGTATCCTGGAATTTAAAGTTAAAACCAAAAAAAAAAGAAAGCTATTTTTTTGGTTGTTTTTTTGTTGTCGTTGCTTTGTTTTGATATTTAGTACAATGAAGACCTAGTTTAAGATAACTATTTTTTATCATTAAGAAATATTCTTGTGTTTTTAGTTGCCTTTTATTTACAAAATATTTGTAAATCAACTTTATAAAAATAGTATTTGGAATTTAGTGTGGTGCAGTGTGTTTAGATTTGACATTGGTCCCTATTCCCTATGTTCTGGTGCAGTCCCCTGATTTCTACACTTATGTTTTTATATTTATGTAGACTTTCTGGCCCCATGGACATTTAAGCTAGAGATACTTGTATTGGATTTTCAAAGTGGGAAAAATATGACGTTTTCCCAAATTTATTTATAAAGTTCATAGGAATCAAATTTAATTTTATTTTTCCAGGCTTCTTGGCTTTAAAAAGAATACTGTTCAGGAGAAGGTCCTCTGTGGTAAAATTTTGGTGCATGGTTGTAATCATAAAATACAAATTGTTTAGTTATTTAGTTTATAGTATATTACAGAAAACACAGTTATCGGCGAGGAAAAGTTGAGCTGAAGCAGGTGGATTTACAGGAAAAGAACAAGAATGGGGCCAAAAAAAAAAAAAACTCCTGAGAAACACACAAATGCATTAGGTTTTTCTTCCTCTCTAGCTAATGTAGCTGATTTGAAAGGAAGTGATTGCTTCGTTGAGTCAAGACACTTCAATGATTGTTACTAACCTTCCTCTGGTGGGCAATTTCATTCTCACTCTTATAGCCCCCAAGGAACTGCATGGGTGCACACTAGAGGGTTTCCTGACCAAAGTTCATGTACAGTGTAATTTAAGTAAAAGCCCTGATTATGTTCTGTGCTGCTCTGAGTTAAATGATAGGAAAACCTGATACGTGTGGAAGGGCAGAAGGCAAATGCGTGTGTTTTCCTCTTCTAGTTCAATAAAAGATAGCATGAGAAATGAATTAACTAATTCGATTCTAGACATTAAGCACTAATACTAGGAAGTTGGAAGCAAAAATGGAGTATCAACAGTTTTGACAGGACCAATTTACTGATTTATTGGTTTATATATCACATCTGATTGCTTCAATGTAGAACCATACTTCAACATATATATGTGTATACATACACATGGGATTGGTATATATTCATCTGAATATTACAAGGAGTTAAATATCAGCCATATTAAAACCTATCGTATTTGTATTGCTAAATGCCCTACTTTGAATTTCTCAGTGGGTCTGTTAATTTTCCTGTGAGATGATTTTAGATATATCCAAAAGCATACTCTAAATGATTAGAACATTTTAGGAATTGATTCTATTAGCAATCTACCTTCTGGTAATATACACCATATACTTAAAACTATCCTACTTTATTAAATCCTGACCCTACCCAATGAAAGGCAGCAAAAGGAGCTACTGTTAGGATGGAGTCCATTGTTCCTAAATTTATAACAGGTTCCATATGTTTACTCTTCTAAATTCTACCTGCTGTGTTTAAATTATTGGTTTATTAATTCAAGGACTAGCAATAGAAAGAAACAATTATTTTAATATTTGAGAGAGTGTTTTTATTTGATTCATAGGCTGATTTATGTTGTGCAAGCCATTAGAAGAATACCTTATGAAAATAATAATAAATACATTATAGCTTTACTTTCTCAATTGTCTTGAAAGCATAGTGGCTTAATCCTAAGTGGCATCCTTTGTTTGAAACAAAGGTAGAGGCATGAGATGCATCCCCCACCCCTTCCTGGGGGTCTGACCATCCTTACCTGGCACTATTTTTTCTCATCACTTTTCACTATCTAATAAACTATAAAATATACATATTTATTGTGCATATTCTTCCACTCACAGAATGTAAGCTCTGTGAGGAGAGAGATTTTTGGGTATTTCATTTTACTGCTATAGTCCCATAATAAGCACTCAGTAAGTATTGGTTTGAGTGAATGAATGAATATGAAACCTCGGAAGGTGACACTGTACAACAGTGCACTAAGAATTTCAGCAAAAGCATTAGTTAACATTGATTCTGGGGCTAGTGAAGAAGTTTGGGTTCCCTTATTCACTTTATTAAATTGTAGCTTTAGGAGGCCAAGAAAAGTTGAGGAACATCTACCAACAATTTGTGCTTCCCATGACTTTATGCCCTTGAGTCTTTTCTCCTTTGCCTAGATGTCAAAAATTTCTTTTCCCTGTATTTCTGACTGGCTAATTCCTAATCACCTTTCCAAAAACTTATTTCCAGTAGCCATTCCTCCAAGAAGTCTTCTTTGATACCCCCAATATGGGGTAGATGCTTCTCTGATATTCTCAACCAGAATTCCATTCTTTAAATCATACCGGATTGTATATGTTTAGCTTCTTCCTTCTCCCCTGCTCTGAAGGCAGGGGTCATAGTTTTCTTCTTGTTGTTGTTGTGTTTGTTTTTTAAATTCAGACAGTGCTCAGTTCCTAGAAGGCACTCAATTCAAAATAAAAGTGTGGGGGTAGGTGGTGATGATGGGGAGGAGAGATGGGATGGGGGAATAGAGAAAAAATAGGAATAAAAGGTGATGAAAGGTTAATTAATCAAGAAAGAACATCTAGCCAATGAAAGGATTAGGGTATTACAATAGGTTTCCAAGAGAAGTTTATTTAACTAAGGAATTCAGATCATACTATAAGCCAGGGAATATTCTAGGCACTGTGGCTGCTGCAGTGAGCTAAGAGATAATGTCTTTGCATTCACAGAGGTTATATTTTAGTGGGGAAGACAGAAAATAGTTGAGTATAAACTGTATTTGTAAAACAATGCTTAACAGAATGTAAAATTAATGTAAGATGCATTTAAATTATAAAAATACATAAATTATAGATTTGTATTACAGTATAGAACTTGGGGATGTTTAAAGGACTTCAGAACTAAGAGTGTCAAAGCTGTCTCTTTGCTCAAGTGACCTCAGAATTCTTTCCTTGTAAAATGCTGTACATGGGATCCCAGAATGGGAAACGCAAAATGAATCCCTCCAGGAGTGGTATTTGTGACTTAATACGTGTACATCAACCCACATGAAACGCAGAAGGAGCAATCTGTATAGACCTTAAAGGGCCCTGCTTCCAGTTGTGTGTGGAGGCATCGAACTCTGAAGGGAAATGGTGGTCTGGAAGGCTCCCAGGGTGCAGGCCTGATTCATGTGCAGCTGGACAAGACCCCAACTTCACCACTGACAACAGGGAAGCAAATGGTTTGAGAACCTAAAAACTAAATACACTACTCTAGACTTTTGGTTAAACATGACTTAACTTTTTTCACCCTCCAAGGTTTTGATTATCTTGGTAACATTTACTAGTCAGTTATAGAAGACAAATAATTTGAGTTTTGTATTGGATTGGAGAAGTTTCCAGATTATGGGTATCAGTAGTTGATTGACAATATGAGGACTATGCTACCATGCTTGTGCTAATATAGGTGAATTATTTTACCAGCATATGGAAGGGCATAGTTAGAGTATCACAGTGCTTTGTGGTAGAGAAAAAAAAAAAAACAATTACAGTAAATGAGGAAGAATGGTGTTATTGCAGTACATAAGACTTTGATTACATACCGCCAAGATTCATATCAGCCTAGTAGTTGTTGACAGATAAAGTAACAAAAAGGAAACTCATTTATTTTTTCCTATTGAGACCTCAAGGTAAAGCAGATTTTCAGTTTTTGTACTTACTGCATTGATAGAACAGAGACCGCCACAAAAAGGTGTCAGCCCAGAAATAGAAATTAAACCTAGGTTCACATCAAAATTTCATTTAGCCTTGGAAAAGGAGCTGCTGTTTGCATTACTTTTGATCCTAAAACAAATATACTAAAGAATCTCACAGTATACCTGGTATGTATTAACCCTTCCCTGCGAACCGTACTTTCAGAGTTGTTGTTTTCATTCTACAAGGCTTTATTTCTTTTGCAATGTTTGAGGCAACTTGAATTATCGTCAGAGTAGGGTTCATTTTGCTGAATGCAAATTAGTAGCCACAGACATATACATTTCAGTCTGCAGGAAGTATGAAACTAGATTTGGAAAATTAATAGCAGACCTTTTCCTCTATTACAAAGTTATACCTCATGCTACAGTGTGGTTACGAAGATAAGGGCAGAGTAAGTGAGAGATGTGATGTGAGAAATTTTGGTTAGTGGTGTTGAGATTGTTGATGAGTGTGGGATAAATTTCTGGCTAAGTCATTTGTATCTTCCCTTCATGTTACTGAAGTTGGCATAAGAAAGATCTATAAGCAAGCCTCTCTCTTTTCTTTTCCTTCCTTCCTACTTTTCCCCCTCCCTGTCTCCCTTTCTTTCTCTCTTTCTTTTCACTCAACTAGCAACATGTACATTCTGCTGTAGTTTTTCATAATTAAGATAGTACTAAATTGCCTGTGGAATTCTGGACGTAACGACATGATACACTTAGTGAAATATAAGTAAGTAAATATAATCATCAGTGAGTTCTACACATCATTATAATCCAACTGCTTCCATGTCATGATATATCCTAAAAATAGTTTGGCTTAAGTTTTTTATTATTATTCTAAAGTCTACACTTGATAATTTTCTCATTAACTTTTTAGCAACAGAAAGATAGCATGAACTTGTTTCTTGAATTACCATTTCTGACCTTTTGCAAGATGATAATTACAAAAAAGGGAGGCCTGGAAGACTTGTAAAAAAATTAAGCTTATAAAAGAACTGAAATGGTCCTTCTTTGCTGGTGTCGATTTCAAAATTAACATTTTGGTTCATGTGCTTCTAATAATCACTGACCCTTACCTCGTGTACTTTCCACAGGAAATGAATATGGCAGAAATTACTTTGACCCACTGATGGATGAGGAAATAAACCCAAGGCAGTGTGCGATGGAGGTCAGCAGAGAAGGTGAGCTAGAATTAAGTATGTAATTTTTGTGTCAGAATATTCTTTTCCATTCATGAAAATGAGGTGACAAAGATCACACATGCAGTTCCATTTAGATTTTGCAGCTTACAATATAAATGGTAAGTTTTAACCACTAACAACATGATGGGCAGCGAAGGTAATTTTTCATGAAGGACAGTGGGCTGGTCAGATAGAAGAAGCAGCGATGTGCTTTCATCTGATGCTACTGTGAGCAGTTTGATGCCATCATAAGGCGCATATATGTGTCTGAGGAGCGTCATCACTTTCAAATGTATCTCTGTTTTTTGAATTTAACATTAGCATTTTTCAACAAATTGCATCTAGCATGTGAGATTTCCATATCCTGTGATGACTGAATTTCTTTCCTTGAATTCATAGAACCACCACCTAACTTTTGAGAATTACGAAGGGGAAGTGATATGATAACAATTTCCTCTTCTATAATCTCACATACTAGTTGTGGTTCTAAAATAATAATTCAAAATTGCTCCTTAAGTGCATAATATTATGTATATTTTATAGTTTACAAAATAGGGTTTTTATAAAGGTTATTGATGAGATATTGACAGTGACAAATGTTACTTAGCATCAGCTGCAGTCCAGATCATATCCCACCAGTGGGTGCCAGTCATTGAGTCTGCACTTTTTAATAAAAGACGAGGGTAAATTCTCACAAAAAGGACTCAAGCATAGTGCAAAGGTTATTTTATAAAGTAGCTCTCAATAACCTATTTTTAAAAGATGCAGAATCCACAGATATTATCAAAAGACCTATGTGCAAGATAAGACAAGGACTTAGTCTCACAGTCAGTTTTCACTGGTAGCTCAAAAGCCAGGGTGGATGTGAGGCTGGAAAAGTTCAACCTTCTATTTACCCAAACACACTTGGAGGGTAAGAGACAATTCTAGTGATTTCTGGGGAGGGGTGTTGATTGAATTACCACCGAAGTCTTTTAAATTTCTTAGGAATCACAATATATAGTTATATTTGGTGGAATGTTTATAATGCGAGGACTCCCTAATTTGGGAAAGGTGACTTAATAAGTTGTGTTCAATGAATAAGGAATGGTTCTAACTACAGACAGGTAAGTTTTATAAAATATTGCTGGTCACCTTTTCCCCTTCCCTAGTCAGTTATTATTGTCGGACTCCCGCAGCTAACATGGGGTCCCCTGTTTCAGAGCAGGAAGCTGTTTCTGCGTATTTACCTGCAGCCAGCTCTGTGCTGGTGTGTGCTGCGGGAGGTGGGGGCTGGCGCTCTTGCCAGCTGCGGGTTCCACCTTTCTAGTGAGTCTCCTTTCTAATGAGCTCCTTCGCGATTGTTTTTATTTCCTCCACTTCCTTCTAATTGTCTTCCCGCTTCTTCATCTCTTCTGCTTTCATTATTTCCCCTCATTTCTTCCTCAGTGTTTTTTCCCTCTTCTTTCTGAAGTTCCTTCTTAACTACAAGGTACTATGTGTGTGTGTGTGTATATATATATGAAACAGGTTTTAGATTTATTTTGAGACAGGATCTCACTTCCTTTACCCAGGTTGGAGTGCAGTGGCATGATCACGGCTCCCTGCTGCCTCAACTTCCTGGGCTCGGGTGATTGTCCCACTTCAGCCTCCCGAGTAGCTGGGACTACAGATGTGCACCACTACACCCAGCTAATTTTTTGTTTATTATTTTTATTTTTTAGTTGAGATGGAGTTTTACCATGTTGCCCAGGCTGGTCTCAAACTCCTGGGCTCAAGCAATCCACCTGTCTCGGCCTCTTAAAATGCTGGGATTACAGGGGGTAAACCACCATACCTGTCCTTTAGATTTCTTTTTCTCTCAAAATAGGTAACAATTTATGTATCTTCATTTCATCTATCCAGGCTCTTTGTTTCTCATGCTATGGCTTAGGAACTCATGGTTGAAAAATAGGCTTTCTCCATTCTCCTAGATTTTCTATAAGTTATGTTTTTTTAGCCTAGAACCCTGTGTATTCACATGATATAAATGAGATGCAATGGGCCAAATGTGACTGGTAAAAAATCAGTCTGCTCTGTATTTCTGCCACCTTCTAGGGTGTTTCCATAAACCAAAGGCCCATTCCTAATAGCTAAGCTCTACTCTGCTTATGGTATCAAGAAAAGAAAATATAATGGAAACTCTATGAGGGAAGGAATTCTATGCATCTTATTCATTGGTTGCTGTATATTCAGCACTTAGTGTCTCACACATAATATGTATGTAATACGTATTTGTCCAAAACCCAATGGGGGTAATGTAGAGTCCTTCACTTTGATTAACCCATAAACTTCATGTGACCAGATACAAGATCTGTCAAGATTAGTCTGATATTCATCATACAGTGAGCTCCATTTTCTCACATTCCATTATCAAAGATAACAAGTTCACATCAGATATTTGAAAATATTTTGGGAGAAAATAAGTAATTGCTCTCTGACAAGGGTGTTTTGTGGTGTGCTAACTTTCCCTGGATCATACCTGACTCTCTATAAACTGCTGTCATGATAGATTGTCTTTAAATTGGCCAGTTTCACCAGTGGAAATTAGTTTTTGTAAATCCACTTAAAGGGTCCTATTTCCAGAAATATTATAATATATATATTAATATATAATATATAAAAATATATAATATATAACATACTTCTATATTATATGTTTTCACTTGTAATATATAAGTAATATATAATATAATAATATAGTAATATTATGCTACATTTTTAAAAAGAGGACATATTTGGCTGGGTATGGTAACTTACACCTGTAATTCCAGCACTTTGGGAGGCCGAGGCGGGTGGATCACCTGAGGTCAAGAATTGGAGACCAGCCTGGCCAACATGGTGAAACCCATCTCAACTAAAAATACAAAACTAGCTGGGCATGGTGGCATGCACCTGTAATGCCAGCTACTTGGGAGGCTGAGACAGGAGAATCACTTGAACCCAGGAGGCAGAGGTTGTGGTGAGCTGAGATCACACCATTGCGCTTCAGCCTGGGAAACAGAGTAGTGAGACTCTGTCTCAAAAAAAAAAAAATGACATATTTGAGGTAGGATCAAGTATTCACGGTCACTTGGGGTTTCTTCTGATAATGGCTTCCACTGGTGAATTCCTTCAGTGTAAAAACACAGCTATTGACCAAAAGCCTTTTATTGGCCAGTTTTGAGATTCAGTCCCATTGTCCAAGTGGTGGCAAAACATGAAACATCTCAATCGTATGACAATATCTTTCGGAGTTGTAATAGAAGAACAGAAGAAACAAGAAGATGCGGGTATGCAGAAAGAGAGCTCAGCTCAGCGCCCCCTGGTAAGATGAGTCCTCAGCCTTGAGTCTCCAATTCGTAATGTCCTCTTTTTCTTTTTGCTTGGTACTCACACCTGCACCGTTATCATTTAGGGGTCAACCAGTGCTAATTAGCAATCTTTCCATTTTCTCTGTGGCATGGGGTTAGAGGTTATGCACACACGTAACATCAGAGCTGCTGGGAGGGTCCCAGAGAGGGGCAGTCTGAAGCAAGCTGCAGTTCACAGCATTTTGTGTGGCAGAATTTTGGGAACACCCCAAAAGTCTTGCTTGCACCCATCTATCTTCACTTTGGTTGAGGTGGTTTTTTGTTTGTTTGTTTACAGGCTGGAGTTGGAGTGGCATGATCTCAGCTCACTGCAACCTCCATCTCCCAAGCTCAACTGATCCTCCCACCTCAGTCTCCTGAGTAGCTGGGACTACAGGCACATGCCACCATGCCTGGCTAAATTTTGTATTTTTTGTAGAGATGGGGTCTTGCTGTGTTGTTCAGGCTGGTCTCAGACTCCTGGGCTCAAGCAATCTGCCTGCCTCAGCCTCCCAAAGTGCTGGTATTATGAGCCACTGCAGCTGGCCTGGTTGAACTCTGTTCTTATATTTATTTGTCTATAGTCTATACTTCCAAAACAATTTGAGGTAGCCTACAATAGAAACATAAATGCACATAACTATAGAAAAGTTCAAGTAAAGATGAAGGGGGGATTTGAGAACACCTGCAAAAAACACAGGACAATATTATTACCATAATTAAGCACTCATTTTTACACTGAGCTTCCTGGAAGTAATGGTATAAAGAGAAAGATCATAAGTAGGTTACTTCCTACGTTTAATAGAAATTATACTCTGTTTTCAGTGTAAATAACCCACCACCACCATGATTTTATTTTTTACACTAATTTTGGAAGGGTAATATGATGTTCATTTTTATATGGTAGAGAGTAGAAATCGCAAAATACTTTATTATTAATTACCATTAAATGCCTGTTACTTAATATAGAATACAGATTTCAGTGCTACTATGTAGTAGGTGCGTGACATTATTTTCCAATTTTGCGTATGATCTGATGTAGGTAATAATAGCTTGTGGATTAGTCAGAGTTCTCCAAAGAGGGATAACCACCTGGATGACCTTTTTGACCCTCTTCCAGAATAATGTTTTAATAATGTGTGTGTGTGTGTGTGTGTGTGTGTGTTTTGCAGGGGGTGATGACATGGCCTTAATACTTTAAATTCACAAAAGAACTTAGAATCCCTGTATTTCCTACTATATTGCAATAGCACATATAAAATAATCCAGAACCATCTAAATATTTTGTTCCTTATACATAAATAGTAAAAAAATTATATAGAGAGAGTAGCTAATGGAAAACACTCATTCATTTTGATCACTTGTGTATTCTATTGTATGTTTTAACAAACCAAAATGGCTTATTCTGAAATGACTCTTGAGTAATAGATGGCATAATTCGTGGAACATGAGATCAGTTTTAATGGAGAAGTATCCTTATGCATGCCTTGTAATATACATTTTAAAATCATCGTTCTAATTACCATTTATTTACAAAAGGGTTTTCTTTTTCAGAACAAGGCAGCATATTGAGTAGAAATTGTGTCTGTGACCCAGAATATAACTAAATAGCCATAATGATTAATAATTTCTTTTTGTAATTATGTTTGCATATCTATAAATTAATGGATGAGAAAGTTATCATGCACATGTTCTTTTAACACTCCTACAAGATGACGATAGAATTTTCTATAATCGATTAATGAAGCTTTTTGAAGAGAGTGGACAAGGAGAACCCCAAGGTAAGAGACCAATTATCTTCAATCTTTTGTTTTAACATTAGTTGTAAATTGATTGAAATGGTTTCTTGCAAACGCTCAGCTATCTTTTCTAAATATAACCATTTACTGATAACCTTCGTGAGCTTTTGATGGTTGTAAATATTTAAATGTAGCTGAAGTTTAGGGGAAAAGTAATTATGACCCAGTTTCCTATAATTGCATACAATTTATAACCCTAAATGGTGAAAATGATTTAAGATTTACTGTTGAAGGATCTTAAAATGGCATAGGCATACCTGGATTCACTAATTTATGAGGCTATGTGCTACTGTTTTTAAAGACTGGTCTTAGCTATTGAACAAATGCTTTGGGGTGGTAAGAAGGCAAATAGTATATTGTTCTCAACATTAGTATGGAAATTCGTATTTGCAAATGTTAGGCTCTTTAAGTAAAAACTTATTTTATGTATTAAACTAAGAATTTAAAGGTAACATTTAAAAAACTCAATTCTAAATTCTTAGTTTAACATGTATAAATTCATGCCAGAACCATATTATAGTTTTTACCAAAGAATTAAATATAAGTTGCTGTATATTTCATGGGGAATAAATCTATTATTATTATGTTTTTACTCTGTGTGCTTAGTGCTTCTCAATCATTTTGTCTTCCTTATTATAATAACTCCTCAAAGCATGTAAGAGGAGAGGGCCGATCATGATAAAGTCTTCTAATAGTTATTATTTCTATTAAATTTCTGCTTAGACTTCATCATTTACTAGCTGTGTGACCCTGGACCAATTAATTAACCTTTCTTTGTCATTTTTGCCAAATGAACATATAACACCTGTCATATGGAGTAGTTATGAGGACTAAATTATTATTACATGAGCAGATGTGACACCTAGAATAATAAGGATAGTAACAGTAATCCTGCCGGTGAAAATATTAATGCCAGTTAAACATTTGAGTGCTTCCTAGGTGCCTGGAACTGTCCTAAACAGTTCTAAATAATTCACTTGTTTAAACTTCATAACAACTTCTAAAGGTTAGTCCCCATTTTTATCCCCATTTACAGTATAATACCCTTCAAAATTTTATTCCTGCTTGGGTACACCTCCCCTTTACTTTTATGCTATCAGTTTGTGTGGTCAACCATTTATTACTTTTTGCCTTTATAAACAAAGCAAACTCATTTTTCAAGCCAGCTCATTCCGAGGGATCCCAAGTTCAAACGGTGTATTAGAATTATCCAGAGAAGTGGAATCCAGTTGGTTTGATAATATATAGAGAGGCATTTATTTTAAGAAACTGCTTCACTCCATAGCTGGGATAGCAAGTCTGAAATCCTTCGGACAGGCTGGCAGGCTGGAGAATCAGGTAAGAGTTGATGTGAAATTCAGGCAAGAGTTGAAATTGCAGTCTCACATCTGAATTCCACAGGCAGCAGTCTGGAAACTCAGGTAGGAGTTGATGTTGGAGTCTTGAGACTGAAATGCGTGGGGCAGGCCAGCAGGCTGGAAATGCAGCCAGAGTGTCTACCCTGTGGCCTTGAGACTGAATTCCTTCTTCTTTGGAAAGCCTCAATCTATATGTTTAAGAACTTCGACTGATTGGATGAGGCCCACACACATTGTGAAGAGTAATCTGCTTTACTCAAACTCTACTGATCTAAATATTAATCACATCTAAATACACCTTCACAACAACATCTAGATTGGTGTTTGGGCAAACAGGTGGGCACCATAGCCTGGTCAAGCTAATGCACGTGAACCCGGGAGGCGGAGCTTGCAGTGAGCCGAGATCGCACCACTGCACTCCAGCCTGGGCAACAGAGTGAGACTCCGCCTCAAAAAAAAAATTAAGCATCATAAATGGTTATGCTTAAATCAGGCCTTTCTGTGTTTAGTCTAACTTCTGAGTCAGCAAACCTATTGAATACCTTTTAGTGCTAGACATTGAATAGTGCACTTTTATGCCTACTGTTTCTTTTCCATTCTGATGGCTTTTTCAGCTTGGATCCTTTGAGACCACCCAAGTCACACATTTACAGATAGCATCTAATAGATCTTTGGAAATCATTTATGGACTTACAGAAGTCTCATAGAATTTATAGAATAGTCATTTTATGAACTGTTTTATAGAAAAGGATGTAGCTGAGACTTAGAAAGTATAAAGACTTATTCAAAGTAATATAGTGCATCAGGGAGCAAAGAACAAGGCCGGTGGGCCTCTGGACACTGTCACTCAGTGCTTTCTCCAGCATGCCATCTCATTTCCTCCTGCAAAAGAAGCTCTCTTCTAATGATTCTTGTTAAAATTCTAGAATAGGAGACGTGGAAAATTTCGTATTATACCTTCCAGCATTTTTTACAGACTGGAAGAGGGAAGATCATTTTCTATTTGCAGCGTGCATCTGGCTAGATGAATAGATATCCTTTGTACATGATACTGTTTTCAGGTGACAGAGAAGTAAAGTACATTCATATAAATGCTGGCATTTCTATGCAAATAAACAAGGTAGCCCAAATAAAGTGCCTCTGTGTGCAGAGCTCAGGAAATGTTCTCAGAGATCCTAAGGTAGGAAAATGAACCAAAGAGCTCTGGCTTCTTCGAAGTCTATTCATCTCCTAAACTGGTTACAGCAACACAGTGAGTAAGTGGTAAGATGTTGAAGTAAACAACATGTAGTATTAACGCACAGAAAAGCACAGTATCCACATTTCAAGATATATTTGGTAACTGGGAAAAAGGCTTAAATGTACAGCTGTACTTAGTTGAGTTTGTAAACATTATGGGATAAACAAAGGTGGTGGTGGTTGTTTTTTAATCTTCAAACTTCTGTGCTTTAGTTGTTTTCCAGTACATGAAATAGAAAATAATTTGCTAGTTGGTCGATTATGAAGAAACCAAACTTTATTGCTTATAAGAAAATCAGTGATTAGTCTATTGTGTGTTTAGTCAACATTAAATTGACAAAAACAAGTGGAATTCCATGTGGTTTTCTTTTCCGCTCTAGATGAGAGTGGCTGGGAGGAGACTGAATTCTGAAGCACCTGGGAGTTCCAGTAAGAGTCACGAAATCCACAAAGAAGCCAGCGAAGCCACCACTGCTCACCTTGAGGAGTTCCAAAGATCCGCTCAGAAAAATCTAATTCTGCTTGGAAGTTCTCCACTAGAACAGGTCAGCATTAAGAGTATATTGAGAAATGTAAGATAATCTCTCTTTTTCAAATGACAAGTTGAAGTGTCAGGCCTACACATGGTCTACTGATTTTGCTTACCAGCACACTCTTCCTAGAACACACACTAGTTATGACTTCATTGAGCCATTTCCTTATTTTTTATACACATTGTAAAATGTGTAGGCAGAAGTTACGCTCCTTATCGATATCCTTACCCATCCTGGATATTGATAAGGAGCATAATTACTGCCTAACGTTTTACAAAGTGTATGAAATTTAGTTTGTACAATTTACTTTCATTATCTGGTTTTATTTTGTGTTAGAGGGCTTTTTTCTAGCGTTATTATGAATTACTGATAACAAAACCTGAAACCAGCATACATTTACTTGGAAAAACTAAGAAACTGCTTGGACTTGTTTGCAAAAGCACTGTATTATACGCGAATATTCTAGCATTTCTAAAGTCACTATTTAAGGAACTTGGGCATTCTAACTGTTGTGACTTGTGCCACACAAGAGTCTTTAGCCGTTAGACTATCTTGACTTCAGAGACAATCTGATTTCTCCTCTGATTTCTGTATCTGTAGGTTCTATTTATGACCCACCAGAGAGAGAAGTGATAAAAATACAAGAATCTTACATGTCTAGCTCCAGGCATGTGTGTGTGTGTGTGTGTGTGTGTGTGTGTGGTTTTGTGAAAGGTAAGTAGATTCAGGCTAAAGAGGAAAAAATTCATCAGATGAAAAAGACTATTATCAGTGAGATCTTTTATAACAACAGGTCACAAGCGGAGATATCATTTGCAACTTCAGAAGAGACAGGAATAGCTTAGGTGGGGGGTGAGGGGATATCCTCTAATTTGGAGTATGGAAATTCCATAAAAGTGTTTCATATCTTCCTTTGTGCCACATAGGTCTGAATATTGTGGACACATTAAGGCTGTGTCTATTTTGAGCTTTCTCAAGCAAGTGACCCAAATTAGCAAATACAGCCTTCCTTAACAGAGCCACTTAGATGGCTCTGATAGTGGTTTGAATTGTGTTCTCCAAAAATATGCACACCCTGGTATCTGGGAATGTTACCTAATTTGGAAATAGAGTCTTTGCAGGTATAATTAAGTTAAGGATCTCCAGATGAGATCATCCTGAATTTAGGATGGACCCTCAATCCGATGACTGGTGTCCTTTTAAGAGAAAGGAGGGAGCGATTTGAGACTCAGACATGTGAAGGAAGCAGAAATTGATGCATCTACAAGCAAAGGACTGCCAAGGATCACCACAGTCATCAGCAGCTAGGAGAGAGGAATGAAATGGATTGTCCCGAGAGTCTGAGGAAGTCCCCACCCTGAGAACACTTTGACTTCAGACCTCTTGCCACCAGAACTCTGAGACAATAATTTCTGTTGTTTTCAACTACCATGTTTGTGGTAGTTTTTTTGTGGCAGCAGTGGGCAATTAATACAGTTCCTGTGGTGGTTGATCTCACTGGCTAGGCTTTACTTCAGTCATGTGTTAACCCTGCCACACATCTTTATGAAGACAGGGCTCTCAAAGGACATGGAGGCGAAAAGGATGCATGGCTCTGCCTTTGCACATAACCCTTTTTAAAAACAATTGTGGCCAGGCACAGGGACTCATGCTTGTAATCCCAGCACTTTGGAAGGTTGAGTCAGGCACATCACGAGGTCAAGAGCTCGAGACCATCCTGGCCAACGTGGTGAAACCCTATCTTTACTAAAAATACAAAAATTAGCTGGGTGTGGTGGTGCGCACCTGTAGTCCCAGCTACTTGGGAGGCTGAGAGAGGAGAATTGCTCTGGTGACAGAGTGAGACTCTGTCTCAAAACAAACAAACAAGGCCGGGCATGGTGGCTCACGCCTGTAATCCCAGCACTTTGGGGGGCTGAGGTGGGCAGATCATGAGGTCAGGAAATCGAGACCATCTTGGCTAACACGGTGAAAACCCGTCTCTACTAAAAATTCAAAAAAAATTAGCTGGGTGTGGCGGCGTGCGCCTGTAGTCCCAGCTGCTGGGGAGGCTGAGGCAGGAGAATGGCTTGAACCTGTGAGGCAGAGCTTGCAGTGAGCCGAGATTGCGCCACTGCACTCCAGCCTGGGTGACAGAGCAAGACTCTGTCTCAAAAACAAAACAAACAAACAAAACAATTATTTTTCAGATGTGTATTCTGATACATTAACAGTTCAACATTTCCATTTATTTATTTATTTTTGAACCATATAGTGCCATTGTATGTGATCAATTTGCACCATGTTTTTGATCATGAATACGTGGATTTCTTTGGAATATGTGGCTAATATTTTTTATTTTATTTTATTTTTGAGATGGAGTCTTGCTCTGTCCCCCAGGCTGGAGTGCAGTGGTGCCATCTCGGCTCACTGCCACCACCGCCTGCCAGGTTCAAGCGATTCTCCTGCCTCAGCCTCCCGAGTAGCTGGGACTACAGGTGTGTGCCACCATGCCTGGCTAATTTTTGTATTTTTAGTAGTGATGGGGTTTCACCATGCTGGCCAGGCTGGTCTCGAACTCCTGACCTCGTGATCCGCCCACCTCGGCCTCCCAAAGTGCTGGGATTACAGGCATGAGCCACCAGGCCTGTGGTTAATATTTTTAAATCCTCATTCTGTACAAGATAAGCTGAGGCACAGAATGCTCACCTGCTACACTGTTGCGAGGCTGTCATTCCAAGGCCAGCACAGTGTCTAGGATTTCAACACAACTAGAACTCAAACCTGCATTTTTACCACTTGTTAGTATTAGGAGACAGTCCACGCATTCAGGAGAATTCAAGTCTTCCGCAAATATGACCACGATTCCCTTTAAACACTGAAATTTGTGATCCTATTTCTTCTCCTAATCGATATGTCTTAAATTATGCAAAATTCAACCTAAACTGACTGGCTGAGTAATTGCTAGAGAAATCATGTGCTGACCTATGAACACAGATTCATATGACAGATTCGTATGGAGGAAGGAGGCTGAGCTGGAGTCAGACCTCTGTTGGGGCCATGGCTTTGCCACTCACAGGGTGTCAGATCATAGGCAAGTTACTTAACTTCCTTGACCTCAGTTTCCTCCTCTGTAATTCACAGGAAATTAGATCTACCTCATTGCATTGTATGGAGGATGAGATGAGTCATCCATGAATACTCTTGCTCAAAGTAGCTGCTGTAATCAGGAGCAGGAGTTACTATAGAGAGCAAAGATTCTAAAACCCATTCTCAGGTCAACGCTCGCAATGTTCTTATGTTCACTGTGTCGGGAAGTTCCATGAACACACAAGGCAACATCGTAAGTAGGAAAAACCTTCAGATTTGGTGTTAGAACTCAGAGCTTTCATCCTTGATTCAGATATTTATATGAACTTAAACCTCTTTGTAAAATAGGGCTAAATAATTTGAACCTCTTATGGGTGCGTGGGGATTGAGATGTGTCCAAGTGCCTGGCAGTTAATGTTTTCTTTTTCTTGTTACTCATTTTCTATATTTGTTGAGACCATTACCTATTCTTACTTCTTATTGCTGTTGTAATGGTGAACTGATAATTACATAAGGCAAGATGTTTAAATGGAGACGTGGGCCATCCCAGTCGGGGTGAGTGTTGTTGGCTGAGTCTCTTCTCCTAAACTACTTATCTAAAACTACTGATTTATATGGTGACTGGAGTGATTGCTTCTCATCCTAACATTACAGAGCCTTGTTGTGGTGGAGAACCTGGGATGATAGAAGAATTCAGATTGTAAAAAGAGATGGGGCCCTTGACTAAGGTTACCAGTGGGACTGAGTTGGGAATTGTCTAGTACAGAGGTTACTATTTGAACACTCATTAGATTTAGATCCTGATAGCTTATGTCCATCTTGGAGAAAATAAAAATAAGAAAAATCTCATATATATGTATATATTGCATAGCAAAAGTATGCTGTTAGTAAACTTTGTGAAATTTGAGTATCCAACCACATCTACTGTGGGACCCCCATTTTTTTTTCCCGTAGACAGAGTAGAACATAGAAAAATGAAGAGTTTGCCTTCTCACTTTGTGAAAGCATTGTGTGTGGTTATGTACGTGTATGCCTGTGTATATGGTTGTGTGGGTGCATGGATGTCTATGCCTATATGATTGTGTTTTTGTGTATGTGTGTGCGTACACGAATGTGGCTGTGGATATGTGTGTTGAGGCAGAGAGTGTTGCAGAGCCCAGTGGGACTGGCATCATTGAATTCCCAAGTATCCAGCATAGAACTGATGAGAAAATCACTCTGGAGTCGACCTTTAGTTAGCAGGGGTGACAGCAGTGTCAGCAGTGATATAATCATTCCTGAAGCTATGGGAAGCATCAGCTAGGACTAATATGTGAGCTAATGTAAGTCACCCACTAAGGACTCCAGAAGTACCTGGAGAAGGAGAACTTCTCAACTGGCTGAGATCTCACGATAAAGGCAGACGTAAGAGCCCATGAAATCTGGCCTCAGGTAAGATGAATGTGATAGGTGAACATGATAACCACAACACTACAGAAACTTAAAAAAATCTGGTCACTTAATGTGACCACTTTTTATTGCACAGGTATCAGTCTACATGGGATAGGCGGGTTCTGTAAGTATCTTGAAAAGGTGCTATGGCTGATGCTTCCTGTCTAAGGCCATCTAGGCAGCAGGGTATCACCTGATATGGTTTGGGCCTGTATCCCCACCCAAATCTCATCTTGAATGGTAATCCCCACATGTCAAGGGAGGGACCTGGTGGGAGGTGATCGGATCATGGGGACGATTTCCCCCATGCTGTTCTTGTGATAGTGAGTGAGTTCTCACAAGATCTTATGCTTTAAAGGTGTTTGGCAGTTCCCCCCAGCTCTCTCTCTCTCTCATGCTTTGACATCATAAAACACACCTTGTTCTCCTTCACCTTCCAACATGATTCTAAGTTTCTTGAGGCCTCCCCAGCCATGTGGAACTGTAAATCTATTAAACATTTTTTTCTTTGTAAGTGACCCAGTCTCAAGTATGTCTTTATAGCAGTGTGAAAATGGACTAATACAGTATCCCAGAGCATGATGAGAGTAGAAGGAACAAAACCAAGAGTGAGGAGGATGAGAGGGGAAGTGGGGAGGTAACACTCTCAGAGTCAGCTGACAGCATCCAGCCATGCGAATGACAAAATATCATTTTTATTCTTATCATAGGACCAGTTGAGTTGCCTAAGTATAGAAAGCTACTTTAGAAATATTTGTGCTGACTTTTTATATCCCACTGACACTGGAAAGCTTGTAAGAAAGATTTTATGAAATGACATAGGTCTGAAAATTATCTAGTAAAGAATAAAATTAATTAAGTGCATAGTTTTAATAAATTTAGTCACAGAGGAAATTCAGGAAAACAATAATACATTGTTTTTCAAATATGTATTTAATTAGAAATAAAATAATTTTATTTTGCATGTTAGCTACCAGGAGGAAATGTTTTCCTGGACATTCCCTAATATCTACTGTGTGCTATTTACCTGTTCCTAATCAGTTGCAGATAACTAGGTTTTCCTCTGAATTTTAATTGTAAACAATCCATACATTTAGTTTATTCAATTAGGGAAACATGATTTAAGGAGGTTTTTTTGGTGATTAATGAGTAGTGTTTTTTAAGGTTTTGTCTTGATTTAATAAATAAAATGTAGCATTTAGGCTAATGGTGGAATAAATATGCTAGCCCAGACTAAGTAGATGCCAGGGAAACATTCTGAAAAACAAACTAGTATATACTGGCAACCCTACTTTTCCAAATTCTTCATAACTTTCTGGCATTTGGCAGTAGGCATGACTCAAATCTAACATTGTGAAGTGAGTGAATGTCAAGTTTGAGATCAGATACTTGGATATAGGAGAAATTTTAAAATGTAAAATCTGTAATAAAATCTACGTGAATTCAAGATGAATTTCATCAGGTACTTTAACAGATTAATCATTATATTTTCTGTAATCCAGAAACATATATTGTACTCTGTGGTTAGTATAGAAGACATTTTGGAGGGAAAATTGGTTTTCAAAAATCATTTGAGACATTTACATGATTTTTTAAAACTTAACTAATATAGTAGCTCATATACCATCCCTTAAACATTATATTAAGTATAAATGCAGATATAATTTAAAAATTTAACGAATACAACTATAAAAGGCAAAAAAGGAGCACACATATTTTATGGTAAAAAAAACAGTGGTGATTGTCCATATTTTACTTTAAGGGAAATGACAATGGCACTGCCATTCTGTATAGTTTGCAAGTTTCCGTCATATTGCCTTTTGTGAGATGAGCAAGAAAAGTGCTGTATTATTATAAATATGAAAGAATCTCTAGAGGACAGAAATATCATTTTACATTTAAAAGGCTCACAGAATTTTAACCGAAAGCTTTTAACACTTGACTTTCTTTTCATTTATTATTTTATTTATATTTTTAAATTCCTTGTTAGCCACTTAACATACTTTTTTCCTTTCTTTTTTTTTTCCAGAGTCTCGCTCTGTTGCCTAGGCTGGAGTGCAGTGACACAATCTCAGCTCACTGCAACCTCTGCCTCCCAGATTCAAGCGATTCTCCTGCCTCAGCCTCCCAAGTAGCTGGGATTACAGATGCCCACCACCACGCCCGGCTAATTTTTTTAATTTTTAAGTAGAGATGGGGTTTCCCCGTGTTGGCTAGGATGGTCTCGAAATCCTGACTTCAGGTAATCCACCCGTCTTGGCCCCTCAAAGTGCTGGGATTACAGGTGTGAGCCGTAGCACTCAGCCTATTTGGCATACCTTTTGAGCTGCCCAGAATACTCTGGAGACACTTGGATAGAGACATTCTTGCCAAAGCTGACTGGAATTCCAAGAGAAGCAGGCTACCGTTGAGAACGAATAAACATATTTTAGTGACAATATCTTTGCTTGGAAAATTATTTAGCAGTGACAATTTTGTATTTACTTAGTATCAGGTCACATTCTATAAGCACCTCTCAGTGAAAAGTTTTTGTTTCATTTGGAAAACAAAAATGATTCTATTTTGTTACTTTTTTCATTATGACTTATTTTATATACAACCTTTTTTTTTCTTCTGCAATTGGTAGTATTTTTAGTTAATGTTGGAACACAAAATAGTCTCTATTCTCCTTTCCATTATTAGGAGCTATTGAAGTTGAGGCAACTGAGGTTACTGAAGAAATTATTTTTTTTTTTTTTGAGACGGAGTCTCACTCTGTCGCCCAGGCTGGAGTAGAAATTTTATATCATTTTTTAAAATGTGTGGGTTCACAGCATAACAGCAATCTGTGAATGAGTAAAGCAATTGATTCTACAATCTTTCAAAATAGGATGGTCCAAGCATGTATCCCTGGTGGTCAGGCATGGTCCAAGGATAACATTTTATATATTTATAGATGAGATGGCCTGATTATTCTTCAGTGAACATAATTTCTTAGAACTGAAATTCAGTACAAATAGATTGTCAGAGAATTTAAGGTTGTATTATTAAATAAGAATCAGAAGGGCAGAAATTCTTTACTTCTGATTGGGGCAGTCACATTTTCTTTACTACTTAACTAAGTCTTAGGGTATGTTTGGTTCACGGACTCTTATGGAAGTTCAGGAGCCAGAGAGGACAGGAACCAGAATAGGAAGCCGCCTACCTCTGCGTGGACTGGGGCGAAAGAAGAATGTGTGTTGTCATTATTTGGAGTAGAGTAAGTCCTCACTTATGTTGTCAATAGGTTCTTGGAAACTGCGACCTTAAGTGAAATAACGTATAAAAATTAACTTACCATAGGTTAATTGATATAAACAAGAGTTAAGTTCCTATGGCATATTTCTAGTCACAAATACATCACCGAACATCTAAATAAAGACCAAAACACTTCTAATTTTAAGATTGAAATAAATGTAGGCTATACGTACGTATGTTTAAGAAAAATTATTAAAAATGAGAAATATTGGCCAAATAAGAAAAAGTAATACCCACTTATTCCAGTTTAGGGTGGAAGGTGGCTGGAGTCTGTCCCAGCAGCTGAGGGCACAAGGTGGGACCCAGCCCTGAACAAGACACCATCCCATTGCAGGCTGCATTCACACACACCCACACTCACCCACACTGGGACAGTGTAGACACACCAGTGAACCTAATGGGCACATCTTTGGGATGTGGGAGGAAACGAGAGGACCCAGAGAGAACCCACACAGACATGAGACGAATGTGCAGATTCCACACAGGCAGTGGCCCCGGCAGGGAATTGATTTTCTTTGTCCTTGTTGTAATGAAGTGACATTGACTGAAACATTATTTGGGGAAACTGCTGTGTAGGTTTCCATATGCTTATAAAACCACACGGAGGAAAAGGCAAAATAGGAGAATGGAATAATCATTAGTAGATTTGCATATTTGATTAAACTTGCAGATCCTGAAAGTTGGGTATTAAAAATTACAGTAAAATAGTTCTTGACTTACCTGCAGCTCTTCTTTATTTTTCATTTATATATAGGTCACCACCAACAATGATCGAAATGTTTCCTCAAAGTTCAAGGCAAGCTCAATTGGCTGCCAATTAGCCTTTTGGTGAGAAGTCTTCTGAGCTTTAGTAAACCAAATAAACACTTCTGAGCTAATATTAATGCATGAATTTTTGGTTTTTGTTTTAGAGCAAAACATCTACTTTTTATAAAACTTTGCTGCAGTTTCACCATACTGAGTATGCCACACAATATTATTTTATTATGCATAATTTAAAAACAAAACAACACCATTTTGACAGAGGATTGAATAATTTCACCCTCTTCTTTGATTACTTATTTCTATTCCCTTATAAAGTTTCTGGTATAACTAAACTTTCTTGAGAAACTCAGCCCTCATTTATATATCAGCAATGGATTTATGAGCCTCAAACTGAAAACTCGTGCTGTGTAAGACAGAAATGAGAAACTGCATTGCTTTCAGGAGGAAGAAATTCCCATATTTGATATCAAACAAATCTAATAACACTCCAGTAATAAAATCAAGATACTTATGCTATATTCCATGAGTTCATTCAGAGAAAGGGCTGTATCTTTTTATCTTCAGCACCAAGAACAGGGCCTGGCAGAAAACAAAGTTTATCTTCATTGAGTGTTTGTTCAATGAATGAATGAAGGAATGAGTGCATGCTGCAGATAACTAGTATGGTGAAATTATCATGGATATCTTTGGCTTACAAATGTTCTGTGGTATTAATTTCTCTAATGCTGTTATAATGTCATTATGTGGATTGTTATGATTTGGTTCTTTCATGTATATCAACTAAATTACTTTGTAAAATATTTAAGTGTCATAGAATAGAGAAAAGGGCTCTTTAATAATATAATAGCTAACGTTCATTGCATACCTCCTGACACTATTTAAGCACTTTGCATAATTTTACCTCACGGCTCCCATACATGGATAGTGTTATCCCCCGCATCTTATAGAAGAGCAGTCTAAGGCACAGAAAGGCCAAGTAGCTTGGGAAAGGTTTTACAGCTAATAAGCTGCTGAGTCAGGATTATAGCTCAGTCTTAATCATCACAGCTAATGAGGGTACACAGTTTTTAAAAATACGACTTTTTAATATAAAATTTTCTATCAATCATCTGCCACTTTACTTTTTGGAGAAAGTGACATTCTCAGGCCAATTAAGTGATTTTCACATACTTGAAATTATAGTAGAATATGGACCAACATATTTTATGAGGCAATTGATCACATTATTTCATCTTGTATTTGGTAAACCATGTATGAGCCAGGGTTCTATGGAGAAACAAAACCAATAGAATGCACACACAAACACACACACACAAACACATCTATGAGGAGATTTATTATAGGAATTTGCTCACATAATTATGGAGGCCAAAAAGTCCCCCCAAGTGCTGTCTGCAGCCTGGAACCAGAGGAAGCTGATGGTGTGATTCCCAGTTTGAGTCCAAACACTGAGATCCAGGGATAGCGGTGGTGGGGCTGCTGGAGTACCCAACTAAGTCTGGGAGTTCAAAGACCTCGAAACCAGGAGCTCTGTTGTCTGAGAGCAGGAAAAGATGGACGTCCTAGCTCAAACAGAGTGAATTCACCCTTCCTCTTCCTTTTTGTTCTATTCCAGCCCTCAATGGATTAGATGCTGCCCACCCACATTGGTGAAGGCTATCTTTATAACTCAGTCTACCAATTCAAATGTTAGTCTCTTCTGAAAATACACTCACAGACACACTCAGAAATAATGTTTTGCCAGCTATCATGGCATCCCTTAGCCCAGTCAAGTTGACACGTCAATTTAACCATCACAAACCAAGAAAAACAAAATTGGGAAATATTTACAATAGCTCAAAGACTCAGTGGTCTTCCTAGCAATTAAACTGGGAAAACAATGCCCAATGCCGACTAAATTACAAAACAATCATCCCTTTATTGAAAAAATATTATTAATATTATTTTTGATTAACAAAATTTCATACATTTATGGGGTTCAATGTGGTGTTTCAATGTGTGAATACAATGCAGCAGAATTAAGTCTAATTAACGTAGCTATCATGTAGCTTACCTATCTTTTTTAATAATGATACATTTGAAATTTGCTCTTATTTTGAAATATATAATACATTATTATTGACAGTAGTCACCCTGCTGTACAATACGTCTTAAAACCTATTCCTCCTGCCTATTTGAAACTTTGTACCCTTTGATCAACATCTCTCCTCCATTTTATCCTCTCCCCCACCTTCTATAACCACTATTCAACTTTCTACTTCTATGAGTTTGACTTCCATAAAAGTGAGATCATGTATTATTTGAATTTCTGTGCCTGGCTTATTCCACTTAATATAATGTCCTTCTGGTTCTCCAAGGTTGTCACAAATGACAGAATTTCCCTCTTTTTTTAAGGCTGAATAGTACTCCATTGTGTATATATACCACATTTTTAAAGTCCATTTATTCACTGATGGACACTTAGGTTGATGCCATTTATTGGCTATTTGTGAAGAATGTTGCAATAAACATGAGACTACAGATATCTCCTCAACATACTGATTTCAGTTTCTTTGTATATATACCCAGAAGTGAGATTATTTAATCATATGGTAATTCTGATTTTAGTTTTTTGAGGAACTTGTATACAATTTTCTGTAATGGTTGCACTAGTTTACATTCTTATCTATTAAGTCCTTATCAGGTATATGGCTTGCAAATATTTACTTCTGTTGTATGGGTTGTCTCTTTACTTGGTTGCTTCCTTTGCTGTGCAGAAGCTTTTTTAGTTTGATGCCATCTCATTTGTCTGTTTTTTCTTTTTCTTTTGTTGCCTGTGCTCTTGTGCTTTCAGGGTCATATCCAAAAAACCATTGCCCAGACCAATGTGGATATTTTCCCCTATGTTTTCTTCCAGTAGTTTTATAGTTGCAGGTTTTATATTCAAGTCTTTAATCTATTTGGGGTTGATTTTTAAATATGGTTTAAGATAAGTGTTTAATTTTATTCTTCTGCATATGGATATCCAGGTTTCCCAATACCATTTATTGAAGAGACTGTCCTTTCTTCATTGTGTGTTCCTAGCACCTTTGTCAAAAATCAGTTGACCATAAAATACCTGAGTTTATTTCTGAGGTTTTTATCCTGTTCCATTGACTGATGTGTCTGTTTTTATGCTAGTACAATGCTGTTTTTATTACACCCACTTTACAATATGTTTTAAAATCAGGGAGTATGATGCCTCCAGCTTTTTTTTTTTTTTTAATTATACTTTAAGTTCTAGGGTACGTATGCACAACGTGCAGGTTTGTTACATATGTATACATGCGCCATGATGGTGTGCTGCACCCATTAACTTGTCATTTATATTAGGTATATCTCCTAATGCTATCCCTCCCCCTCCCCCCACCCCATGACAGGCCCCAGAGTGTGATGTTCCCCTCCCTGTGTCCAAGTGTTCTCATTGTTCAATTCCCATCTATGAGTGAGAACATGTGGTGTTTGGTTTTTCTATCCTTGGCGATAGTTTGCTGAGAATGATGGTTTCCAGCTTCATCCATGTCCCTACAAAGGACATGAACTCATCAATTTTGTGGCTGCATAGTATTCCATGGTGTTTATGTGCCACATTTTCTTAATCCAGCCTATCATTGATGGACATTTGGGTTGGTTCCAAGTCTTTGCTATTGTGAATAGTGCCGCAATAAACATACATGTGCATGTGTCTTTATGGCAGCATGATTTATAATCCTTTGGGTATATACCCAGTAATGGGATGGCTGGGTCAAATGGTATTTCTAGTTCTAGATCCTTGAGGAATCGCCACACTGACTTCCACAATGGTTGAACTAGTTTACAGTCCCACCAACAGTGTAAAAGTGTTCCTATTTCTCCACATCCTCTCCAGGACCTGTTGTTTCCTGACTTTTAAATGACTGCCGTTCTAACAGGTGTGAGATGGTATCTCATTGTGGTTTTGATTTTCATTTCTCTAATGGTCAGTGATGATGAATATTTTTTCATGTGTCTGTTGGCTGCATAAATGTCTTGTTTGAGAAGTGTCTGTTCATATCCTTCGCCCACTTTTTGATGGTTTTTTTTTTCTGTAAATTTGTTTGAGTTCTTTGCAGATTCTGGATATTAGCCCTTTGTCAGATGAGTAGATTGCAAAAATTTTCTCCCATTCTGTAGGTTGCCTGTTCACTCCGATGGTAGTTTCTTTTGCTGTGCAGAAGCTCTTTAGTTTATTTAGATCCCATTTGTCACTTTTGGCTTTTGTTGCCATTGCTTTTGGTGTTTCAGACATGAAGTCCTTGCCCACGCCTATGTCCTGAATGGTATTGCCTAGGTTTTCTTCTAGGGTTTTTATGGTTTTAGGTCTAACATTTAAGTCTTTAATCTATCTGGAATTAATTTTTGTATAAGGTGTAAGGAAGGGATCTAGTTGCAGCTTTCTACATATGGCTAGCCAGTTTTCCCAGCACCATTTATCAAATACGGAATCCTTTCCCCATTTCTTGTTTTTGTCAGGTTTGTCAAAGATCAGATAGTTGTAGATGTGTGGTATTATTTCTGAGGGCTCTGTTCTGTTCCATTGGTCTATATCTCTGTTGTGGTACCAGTACCATGCTGTTTTGGTTACTGTGGCCTTGTAGTATAGTTTGAAGTCAGGTAACGTGATGCTTCCAGGTTTGTTCTTTTGGCTTAGAATTGTCTTGGCAATGCGGGCCCTTTTTTGGTTCCATATGAACTTTAAAGTAGTTTTTTCCCATTCCGTGAAGAAAGTCATTGGTAGCTTGATGGGGATGGCATTGAATCTATAAATTACCTTGGACAGTATGGCCATTTTCATGATACTGATTCTTCCTATCCAAGAGCATGGAATGTTCTTCCATTTGTTTGTGTCCTCTTTTATTTCTTTGAGCAGTGGTTCGTAGTTCTCCTTGAAGAGGTCCTTCACATCCCTTGTAAGTTGGATTCTAGGTATTTTGTTCTCTTTGAAGCAGTTGTGAATGGGAGTTCACTCATGATTTGGCACTCTGTTTGTCTGTTATTGATGTATAAGAATGCTTGTGATTTTTGCACATTGATTTTGTATCCTGAGACTTTGCTGAAGTTCCTTATCAGCTTAAGGAGATTTCAGGGTGAGATGATGGGGTTTTCTAAATATACAATCATGTCATCTGCAAACAGGGACAATTTGACTTCCTCTTTTCCTAATTGAATACCCTTTATTTCTTTCTCCTGTCTGATTGCCCTGGCCAGAACTTCCAACACTATGTTGAATAGGAGTGGTGAGAGAGGGCACCCCTGTGTTGTGCTGGTTTTCAAAGGGAATGCTTCCAGTTTTTGCCCATTCAGTATGATATTGGCTGTGGGTTTGTCATAAATAGCTCTTATTATTTTGAGATATGTCCCATCAATACCTAATTTATTGAGAGTTTTTAGCATGAAGCGCTGTTGAATTTTGTTAAAGGCCTTTTCTGCCTCTATTGAGATAATCATGTGGTTTTTCTCATTGGTTCTGTTTATATGCTGGATTACGTTTATTGATTTGCGTATGTTGAACCAGCCTTGCATCCCAGGGATGAAGCCCACGTGATCATGGTGGATAAGCTTTTTGATATGCTGCTGGATTTTGTTTGCCAGTATTTTATTGAGGATTTTTGCATCGATGTTCATCAGGGATATTGGTCTAAAATTCTCTTTTTTGTTGTTGTGTCTCTGTCAGGCTTTGGTATCAGTAGGATGCTAGCCTCATAAAATGAGTTAGGGAGGATTCCCTCTTTTTCTATTGATTGGACTAGTTTCAGAAGGAATGGTACCAGCTCCTCCTTGTACCTCTGGTAGAATTCAGCTGTGAATCCGTCTGGTCCTGGACTTTTTTTGGTTGGTAGGCTATTAATTATTGCCTCAATTTCAGAGCCTGTTATTGGTCTATTCAGGGATTCAACTTCTTCCTGGTTTAGTCTTGGGAGGGTGTATGTGTCGAGGAATTTATCCATTTCTTCTAGATTTTCTAGTTTATTTGCGTAGAGGTGTTCGTAGTATTCTCTGATGGTAGTTTGTATTTCTGTGGGATTGGTGGTGATATCCCCTTTATCATTTTTTATTGCATCTATTTGATTCTTCTCTCTTTTCTTCTTTATTAGTCTTGCTAGCAGTCTATCAATTTTGTTGATCTTTTCAAAACCCAGCTCCTGGATTCGTTGATTTTTTGAAGGTTTTTGTGTGTGTCTATCTCCTTCAGTTCTGCTCTGATCTTAGTTATTTCTTGCCTTCTGCTAGCTTTTGAATGTGTTTGCTCTTGCTTCTCTGGTTCTATTAATTGTGATGTTAGGGTGTCAATTTTAGATCTTCCCTGCTTTCTCTTGTGGGCATTTAGTGCTATAAATTTCCCTCTACACACTGCTTTAAATGCATCCCAGAGATTCGGGTATGTTGAGTCTTTGTTCTCATTGGTTTCAAAGAACATCTTTATTTCTGCCTTTATTTTGTTATGTAGCCAGTAGTCATTCAGGAGCAGGTTGTTCAGTTTTCATGTAGTCCAGTGGTTTTGAGTGAGTTTCTTCATCTTGAGTGCTAGATTGATTGCACTGTGGTCTGATTGAGTTTGTTATAATTTCTGTTCTTTTACATTTGCCGAGGAGTGCTTTACTTCCAACTATGTGGTCAATTTTGGAATAAGTGTGATGTGGTGCTGAGAAGAATGTATATTCTGTTGATTTGGGGTGGAGAGTTCTGTAGATGTCTCTTAGGTCTGCTTGGTGCAGTGCTGAGTTAAATTCCTGGATATCCTTTTTAACTTTCTGTCTCGTTGATCTGTCTAATGTTGACAGTGGGGTGTTAAAGTCTCCCATTATTATTGTGTGGGAGTCTAAGTCTCTTCGTAGGTCTCTAAGGACTTGCTTTATGAATCTGGGTGCTCCTGTATTGGGTGCATATATATTTAGGATAGTTAGCTCTTCTTGTTGAATTGATCCCTTTACCATTATGTAATGGCCTTTGTCTCTTTCGATCTTTATTGGTTTAAAGTCTGTTTTATCAGAGACTAGGATTGCAACCTCTGCCTTTTTTTGTTTTCCATTTGCTTGGTAGATCTTCCTCCATCCCTTTATTTTGAGCCTATGTGTGTCTCTGCATGTGAGATAGGTCTCCTGAATACAGCACACTGATGGGTCTTGACTCCTTATCCAATTTGCCAGTCTGTGTCTTTTAATTGGAGCATTTAGCCCATTTACATTTAAGGTTTATATTGTTATGTGTGAATTTGATCCTGTCATTATGATGTTAGCTGGTTATTTTGCCTGTTAGTTGATGCAGTTTCTTCCTAGCCTCGCTGGTCTTTACAATTTGGCATGTTTTTGTAGTGGCTGGTACTGGTTTTTCCTTTCCATGTTTAGTGCTTCCTTCAGGAGCTCTTGTAGGGCAGGCCTGGTGGTGACAAAATCTCTCAGCATTTGCTTGTCTGTAAAGGATTTTATTTCTCCTTCACTTATGAGGCTTAGTTTGGCTGGATATGAAATTCTGGGTTGAAAATTCTTTTCTTTAAGAATGTTGAATATGGGCCCCCACTCTCTTCTGGCTTGTAGAGTTTCTGCCGAGAGATCAGCTGTTAGTCTGATGGGCTTCCCTTTGTGGGTAACCCGACTTTTCTCGCTAGCCGCCCTTAACATTTTTTCCTTCATTTCAACCTTGGTGAATCTGACAATTATGTGTCTTGGAGTTGCTCTTCTCGAGGTGTATCTTTGTGGAATTCTCTGTATTTCCTGAATTTGAATGGTGGCCTGCCTTGCTAAGTTGGGGAAGTTCTCCTGGATAATATCCTGCAGAGTGTTTTCCAACTTGGTTCCATTCTCCCCGTCACTTTCAGGTACACCAAGCAGACGTAGATTTGGTCTTTTCACATAGTCCCATATTTCTTGGAGGCTTTGTTCATTTCTTTTTACTCTTTTTTCTCTAAACTTCTCATCTCACTTCATTTCATTCATTTGATCTTCAATCACTGATACCCTTTCTTCCAGTTGATCGAATCGGCTATTGAAGCTTGTATATTCATCACGTAGTTCTCGTGCCATGGTTTTCAGCTCCATCAGGTCATTTAAGGACTTCTGTATACTGGTTATTCTAGTTAGCCATTCATCTAATCTTTTTTCAAGGTTTTTAGCTTCTTTGCGATGGGTTCAAACTTCCTCCTTTAGCTCAGAGAAGTTTGATCATCTGAAGCCTTCTTCTCTCAAGTCATCAAAGTCATTGTCCATCCAGCTTTCTTCTGTTGCTGGTGAGGAGCTATGTTCCATTGGAGGGGGTGAGGTGCTCTGATTTTTAGAATTTTCAGCTTTTCTGCTCTGTTTTTTTTCCCCATCTTTGTGGTTTTGTCTACCTTTGGTCTTTGATGATGGTGACATACAGATGGGGTTTTGGTGTGGATGTCCTTTCTGTTTGTTAGTTTTCCTTCTAACAGTCATGACCCTCAGTTGCAGGTCTGCTGGAGTTTGCTAGAGGTCCACTCCAGACGCTGTTTGCCTGGGTATCAGCAGCGGAGGCTGCAGAACAGCGAATATTGCTGAACAGCAAATGTTGCTGCCTGATTGTTCCTCTGGAAGCTTCGTCTCAGAGGGGTACCCGGTCGTGTGAGGTGTCAGTCTGCCCCTACTGGGGGGTGCCTCCCAGTTAGGCTACTCAGGGGTCAGGGACCCACTTGAGGCAGTCTGTCCGTTCTCAGATCTCAAATTCCGTGCTGGGAGAACCAGTACTCTCTTCAAAGCTGTCCGACAGGGACATTTAAGTCTGCAGAGGTTTCTGCTGCCTTTTGTTCGGCTATGCCCTGCCCCCAGAGGTGGAGTCTACAGAGGCAGGCAGGCCTCCTTGAGCTGCGGTGGGCTCCACCCAGTTCGAGCTTCCAGGCCGCTTTGTTTACCTACTGAAGCCTCAGCAATGGCTGGTGCCCCTGCCCCAGCCTCGCTGCTGCCTTGCAATTCAATCTCAGACTGCTGTGCTAGCAATGAGGGAGGCTCTGTGGGTGTGGGACCCTCCAAGCCAGGCATGGGATATAATCTCCTGATTTGCTGTTTGCTAAGACCATTGGAAAAGTGCAGTATTAGGGTGGAAATGACCCGATTTTCCAGGTGCCGTCTGTCACATCTTCCCTTGGCTAGGAAAGGGAATTCCCTGACCCTTTGTGCTTCCCGGGTGAGGTGATGCCTTGCCCTGCCTTCGGCTCATGCTCGGTGGGCTGCACCTACTGTTCTGCACCCACTGTCCAACAAGCCTCAGTGAGATGAACCTGGTATCTCAGTTGGAAATGCAGAAATCACCCGTCTTCTGCATTGCTCACACTGGGAGCTGTAGACTGGTGCTGTTCCTATTTGTCCATCTTGGAGGTATTGATCCTTTTTTTGTTTTGTTTTTTTGCTCAAGATTATCTGGCTATTTGAAGTCTTTTGTGGTTCCATGAACATTTTCTATTTCTATGAAAAATGATATTGATTTTTTTTTTTTGAGACACAGTCTTGCTCTGGTGCCAAGGCTGAAGTACTGTGGTGCAATCTTGGCTCACTGCAGCCTCAACCTCCTGGGCTCTAGTGATCCTCCCACCTCAGCCTCCCAAATAGCTGGGACTACAGCCATACACCACCACACCCAGATGACATTAGAATTTTGATATGGATTGCATTGAATCTGTATATTACTTTGGGTAGTATAGACATTTTTTCAATATTCTTTATGTCAATAAACATGGTATATCTTTCCATTTGTTCATGTTTTCTTTAATTACTTTCGTTTTTTGTAGGTTTCATTATGCATGTCTTTGCACCTTTGGTTAAATTTATGCCCAAGTATTCAATTTTTTGTTGCTATTGTAAATGGAATTGTTTTCTAATTTCTTTTTTGATAGGTCATTATTAGCATGTAGAAGGACAACTGATTTTCATATGTTGTTTTTGTATCTTGCAAGTTTACTGAAATTGTTTGTCAGTTCTGACAGTTTTTTGGTGGAGTCTTTAGGGTTTCCTATATATAACATCAGCAAATAGAGATAATTTTACTTCTTCTTTTCCTATTAAGATGCGTTTTATTTCTTTCTACTATTTAATTGTTCTGGCTAGGACTTCCAGTGCTATGTAGAAAAGAAGTGGTGAGAGTGGGCATCCTTGTCTTATCTTTGATCTTAGAAGAAAAGCTTTTAGCTTTTTATCTCTAGAATAATGCTAGTTATAGGTTTATCATATATGGGCCTTATTGTCTTGAATTACATTCCCTTTATACTTATCTGTTCAGGATTTTTAACCATAAAAGGGCGTTAATATTTTAAAAATGTTTTTCGGCATCTAATGAGATAATCATATGGTTTTTATCCTTCATTTTATTAATATGGTGTATCACATTTATTGATTTGTGTATGTTGGACCATTCTTGCATTCCAGGGATAAATCCCACTCGATCATGGTGAAAGATTGTTTTAATGTGTTAGTGAATTCAGTTTACTACTATTTTGTTGAGGATTTTTGCATCTATGTTAATCAGGGATATTGGCCTATAATTGTCTTTTCTTGTAATGTACTTGTCTGGCTTTCATATTAGGGTTATATTAGCCTCAGAAAATGAGTTTGCAAGTATTTTCTCTACTTCAATTTTTTGGAAGAGTTTGAGAAGAGTAGGTATTATTTCTTTAAATGTTTGGTAGAATTCAACAATGAAGCCATCAGTCCGGGGTTTTTCTTTGATAGGAGACTTATTATTACTGATTCAACCTCTTTAGTAGTTATTGGTCTTTCAGATGTTTTTATTTCTTCATGATTCAGTTTTAGTAGATTGCATGTGTTTAGGAGTTTATTGATTTCTTCTAGGTTATCCAACTTCTTGGTGTATAATTATTTGTAGTAATTATAAATAATTCTTTGTATTTATGTGATATAACTTGTAGTGTCTCTTCTTTCCTTCTGATCTCATTTATTTGAATCTTCTCTTTTTTCACTAGTTAGTCTAGCTAAGGGTTTGTTGATTTTGTTTATCTTTTCAAAAAACCAACTCAGTTTGGTTTATTTTTAAAAATTGTTTTCTAGTATCTATTTTATTTAATTCTGCTCTGACCTTTGTTATTTCCTTTGATCTGCCAACTTTGGGCTTAGTTTGTTGTTTTTACCCCAGTTTCTTAAAATGTAACATTAGATTGTTTATTTGTAATCTTCTTTTTTTGATGTAGGTGTTTACACTATAAATTTCCCCCTTAGGACAGCTTTTGCTGCATTTCATAACTTTTGGTATGTTTTGTTTCCACTTTCTTTTTTCTCAAGATATTTTTTAATTTCCTTTTTGATTTTTGCTGTGATCCATTGCTTGTTTAAGAACATGTTGTGTAATTTACACATATTTGTGTATTTTTAAAGATTTCTTCTGTTACTGATTTCTAGTTTTATGCCATTGTGATCCAAAAAGATACTTGATATGATTTCAGTGCTCCTAAGTTCGTTAAAATTTGTTTTGTGACCAAACGTTTGATCTATCCTGAGAATGTTTTCTGTGTACTTGAGAAAAATGTATATTCTGCTGCTATTGGATCAAATGTTCTATATATATCTGCTAGATCCATTTGGTCTAAAGTGTAATTCAAGTCCTATTTTTTATATATTACTTTTCTGTCTAGATGTTCTTATCCATTGTTGAATGTGAGATACATTTCTTTGTCTTTGATTTTTGATAATTGTATTATTATGTGTGTTGGAAATTCCTCCTGGATTGAATTTGATTGGAAACCTCTGGGTTTTTAGTATCTGTATGTTGTCTTCTTTCCCCAGATTTGGGAATTTTTCTGCCATTATTTTCTTAAATGTTTTCAAGGCCCTTTTCTCTCTTTCTTCCTTCAGGAATTCTTATGCAAAGGTTAATTACTTGATGATGTCTCGTAATTCTTTTATGCCTTCTTTATTCTTTTTAATACTTCTTTTCTTTTTACCTCACTAATTGGATAATTTCAAATGTCCTGTCTTTGAGCTCACTGATTCAAGAAAGCATCAATGCTTGATAAAGTCAGCTGTTGAAGTTTTCTATTGAATGTTTCAGTTTAATTATTGTATTCTTTACCGCTAAGATTTCAAATTTTTAAAATTGTTTATATTCATTAAACTTCTTATTTTGTCTATGAATTGTTTTCCAAATTTTATTTAATTTTGTATTTGTATTTTTTGGTAGTTAGTTCTCTGAACTTCTTTGTTAGTCATTTCATGGATCTTCACTTTTTTCTGGATTCATTATATAACCACACTATGGGTTTTTCCTGCCCACTGCACAAACAAAATTGACTCACTGAGACTAAGGCACTGCAGTAAAGAGTTTAATTGATGCAAGGGTGGCCACGCCACATGGAAGATGGAGTTATTATTCAAATCACTCTTCCCAAAGTCTCATAGGTTAGGGGTTTCTCAAAGTTAGTTTGGTGGTCAGGAGGCTAGGGTAGGGGATATGCTGATTGGTTGAGTTAGAGATGAAATGATAGGGAATCATTGCTGTCCTCTTGTGCAAAAGTCAGTTCCTGGGAGGGGGCCACAGGACTGGTTGGTAGGTCCAAGTGAGGTCGTTTGATTGTCAGAAATGCAAAAACCTGAAAAGATATCTCTAAAGGCCAATCTTAGCTTCTACAGTAGTGATGTTATATGCAAGAGTAGTTGGTGAAGTTGCAAATCTTATGACCTCTGGAACAATGGCTGGTAATTATTTAGAATTCAAGCCCCTTGCATCCTTGTCACTTGGTGGCCTTTCATTAGTTTCAGAACAACAGTTAAGTTTTGGAGAAGGGCTATTTTCATTTAACCTGTAAACAAAATTTCTCCCCAAATTAGCTTGCCTATGCCTATAAAGAGCAAAGATAGCCAACCTGTGGTGCTAGAAGCAATATGGAGTCAGTTATGTCAGATTTCTCTACTGTCATAATTTTACAAAGCTGGTTTCAGTTACTGCAACTTTACTAGTTTATATTGGTGATGTCATAATTCACTGATTTTTTTATAATCCTTTTATTTATATTTTGGTGAATGTACATTTGAGGAGATAGCCACCTCTTTGGCCTTTGCAGGTATTCTTTAATGGTGATAGACCTTTAGTATTTAGTCTAGCATAGGATTCTAGATGTGCCAGCTGGTAAATTCTCAGTCAGACCTTAGTGTTGGATTCTCAAGTTGGGCTGGGTTGCTTTATCTGCTCTGAGGTTGAATGGTACTGAATGCTGTGCTTTGTAGTTAGGTGAGACTACTAGCTGGGCTCTGCAATCTTCTCTGATCAGGTCATTTTCCTTGGCTGGCTAGTACTGCTGTTTGTAATCCATAGTTGGGCCGGGCTGTGGGATGGGCTTTGAGTCTACATGAGGACTCTGGGGTTGCTGCTTGGCCACACAGAGTGAGTAGGGTCACAGGCTGTGCTCCACAGATATATATGGACTTGGACTTGCCTCCAGAACTAGGAGAGGCTTAAACAGAGTACTGAGGTTTGATGCAGTTATCACCCAGCAGCTGGGAAATGGGGGCAGGGGGACAGATTCTATAATATTTCCAAGAGTACTCACTAACCTGCAGTTGCCTCTTGACTTGGAAAAGACTTAACAAGACCACTAAGACTTAGTTGGATCATCTCTCCACTGCTTGGGAAGGTTTGGACAGGGGTAGATGCTGGAAAAGAGAGAAAAAGACCAGAAGTTGCCCTTTGACCTGGGGAAGACTTAGCAAGATTAGCCAGGTTGCATAAGGAAGCTGGCTAGGAATTCAAGCTTGTTAGATCTATGGACCTTGTTTCTTCCAACGTGATGCTGTTGGCTGTTTTCTCTGGTGTGGTGCCTCCATTGGCTGGAATGCAGAGCAGCCATCAAAATCTGCATGCTGGTCATCGTGAGACCCACCCTTGCTTTTGTTTCCAGGTGGTCTATCCCTGGCAGTACTCTCAATGTTTTACATGGCTTTTACAAAGGGTCACTTTGCAGGAGGCTCACTTTGACTGATCCCGTGGATAAGACACAGTTCTTTCTGTAGAAACTGTGAGACCACACACCAGTTAGAATGGTGATCATTAAAAAGTCAGGAAACAACAGATGCTGGAGAGGATGTGGAGAAATAGGAATGCTTTTACACTGTTGGTGGGAGTGTAAATTAGTTCAACCACTGTGGACGACAGTGTGGCAATTCTTCATGTATCTAGAACAAGAAATACCATTCGACCCAGCAATCCCATTACTGGGTATATATCCAAAGGATTATAAATCATGCTACTATAAAGACACATGCACACGTATGTTTATTACAGCACTATTCACAATAGCAAAGACTTGGAACCAACCCAAATGTCCATCAATAATAGACTGGATAAAGAAAATGTGGCACATAAACACCATGGAATACTATGCAGCCATTAAAAAGGATGAGTTCGTGTCCTTTGCAGGGACATGGATGAAGCTGGAAACCATCATTCTCAACAAAATATTCCAAGGACAGAAAACCAAACACTGCATATTCTCACTCGTAAGTGTGAGTTGAACAATGAGAACACATGGACACAGGGAGGGGAACATCACATACCGGGGCCTGTTTGGGGGTGAGGGGCTTGGGGAGGGATAGCATTAGGAGAAATACCTAATGTAAATGATGAGTTGATGGGTGCAGCAAACCAACATGGCACATGTATACCTATGTAACAAACCTGCATGTTGTGCACATGTACCGTAGAACTTAAAATATAATAATAATAATAATAAAACTGTGAATCCAGAGAAATTCTCTGTATGTAGTGCTGTGTCATCCTTGGGGAGTAGTGGCGCAGCCAAAAAGAACCATTTCTTTTGCCATTTGATTGTGGCTTTCTTGGTTCTGCAGTCTAAGGGGATGTCTCAGCCTTATACCTGAGTTCTGGGATATTCATGGTGGTATTCTTGCCTGTGGATAGTTGCTAGATGGATTTCTGTTGGGGGCATGAAGCCAGATAATTTCTGTTTCACCATTTGCTGATATCACTTCTCCATTCCTTTATTTTCGAAAATACAGATCATTAAAAAATTTTGACTCACCTCCTTTCCTTACCTACCATTGAGTTTATACCTTGTATACATTCCCCTACTTTAAAAAAAGACTATCATTCCCAAAATGTTCGCCACATTTAAAAAAACACATTGCTTCTATATAAAGTCTAGCTGGTCATATCTTACTGTCATTTTGCAGAAATAATTGCAAATATTTATTGTTATGTATCAGGTGTTTGATATCTAATGTACTGAATAAAGAAATAATTGCAGAAAATATGAGCCATTTACTTACATACTTATATCTTTGCAAAGTTATAAATTCACTTAGAGTTTTCAAATGTTATAACTCAACAAAGTGAACCACCAGTCTCTATATTGTTATTATGACATTGTTGATATTGCTCTTTGTATTCATCACCTTGGGCTACCATAACAAAATTCCAAAGACTGAGGGCTTAACCGATAGTTCTGGAGGCTGGAAGTCCAAGATCAGGGTACCTGCATGGTGAGTTTCTGGTGAGGGCTCTCTTTGTTGCGGGTAGATGGCTATCTTCATGTGGTGGGAAGAGAAAGGGAGCAAGTTCTGTGGTGTCTCTTCTCATAAAGACAAACTCTCATGATCTCATCTAAACCTAATTATCTCCCAAAAGCCTCATCTCCAAACACCATTGCATTGGAGGTTAGGGCTTCAACATGTGAATTTTGGAGGAGCAAAATTCAGTCCATAGCACTTTTCCTTAAAAAACACTAGATTTTAGTGAAAACTTTTCTACATAGATCTTAGCTCATGAAAAATTTATTTACTCTGAGTACTGAATGATATACTTATTTCAGAAGAATTTCAGCTGAAGTGCTTCTAGTTGCTGGGTGCTTTGTTTATTTTAAGATAGAGCTTTGGATAGGAAAGAAGCCTGAGGCTGAGAAAGAATACTGCTCAGAGACGGGTGAACTGCCAAAACCTTGTGAAGTTGTACTCCTTCTTGCTATCAAAGACCTAAAGTGCTTCTGAATATTCCTGGAAGAAGATTTTGACATGCACTTTTAGGAAGGACAAAGTAAAATAAAACTACTTATTTTATCACTAATATTTATAAATTGTTTCAATCATTTGAAAGCTGATTTGTACCATAATGATTCTGTTTCATTTATCAATTTGGAAAAGGTGAACTATTTTCAAACATGTACTGAATATTTACCATTGCTACTATTTGGATTGATCACATTGAGTGTTTAATGTGCCAGAGTATATGATGGTATGATGGAAAATAGTTTGAGAAGAAACAGAGAATAAATTTTTATTCTCCTGATTGAAAATTTTCAACAAAACCAATGATTCAATTCTTAGCTTCTCTAAATAGTAGTTTTGATTAACTTCATTCTCAAAGAAAAATGAGGTGAAACGTGTGTGTGTGTATGTGTGTGTATGTGTGTCTGTTTGTGTGTCTATGTCTGAATATATGAGAGAGAGAATTTGTCAGTAAAATTGCTTGAGGATCATGAAAAATAAAAAAGGAGATATTTGAGAAAATAATCTCACTGCAAATGCTTTGATGCTGTGTCTCGTCTCCATGTCTGTTAAAATGTGAGTTCCATGTAGAATTTGCACAAATCCAAGGAAAACTCCCAGTATGCTCAATCCTCTAACCCAGGATGTTGAGTATATTTATAGAATTCTACAACAGAATCTGGTAGGCTGCAGGAAGCCAATTTTCAAAATGTCTGCATAACACCAATTAATGTTAACAAGAATTATATTTTAATATGAAGAGAAACAGCCTCCTTAACTTTCACTTTTCATTTTTTTTCTCTAATAAGTTATTGCTGACCACAATGTTCATTAGTGGCACAATAAAAAGGAGCTACTGGTAAATAATAACAAGCCTTTGTAGTTATACAGTGCCTTTGATCAGAGCAGCTCAGAGTTTTTGTGGCTCATTAATCTTTGAAATACCTCCCGTGAAATATAACAGTGTCAAGAATTACTACCTTTATTTTTAAACCGAGAAACTGAGGTGTTTGCAAGAAACTCTCCCAAGGTCGCTCAATGATCTGATGTCAGAATCAGAAATGATGTAAAAACCGGAGATAATTAGGGGAAAGATGAACAGTGCTCAGTATAAACCAGTAGCTTCTCAGAAATTTCAGGAAAACTATGATCAGAAACAATGCTGCTTTAAAAAACATTTTCATTTATTTTTTATTTTTAATTATTTCTTCTGTTTAGTAATGAAGAGCTGTTTACAACTTCTCATTAGAATCAATATTGGGACATTTCCTTAAGAACTTCTTTTTTTTGTATCTTTTATGTGAAGAAATAGTGTACATTTCCTATGAAATAATTTAATTACCAATAGAAGAAAAGGCAAAAGTAATTATATGTATATATATAAGCATGTATCTATATGGCTCTATACCTATCTCTCTATCTATTTATCTATATCTCCACATCTATATGTGTTTAGTCAGTTAAACATAAATCTGCCCAGTCATCCATTGATTTTGGAGAACATTGTAAAAGAGATATTGTACTCTACTTCACTGCAATTTCCATATGAATATAGGTTAAGAGCATCGACCCCACAATATTGTTATTATTATTTTTTCAAAAGCCAGCTCAGCTCCAGTCAGAAATGACAGTCAGAAGATAGCAAAGTACATGCTTTTCCAAACAAGTATCTAAGGAAATAATTCATTGTGAGGTTTATTAGAAAAATAAAAATTTATTTTTTAAATGATTATTTTTCATTACCCCTTTACTCTGTTATGGTTACTTAAGTTTTCAAAGGTTAATGCCTACAGACCCCTGTGGAGTGACAGAGTCTGTAAGGGCAGAGATTACATTGTTTGCTCATGCACACACACACACACACACACACACACACATACATACATACATACATACATACACACACACACACACAGAATGAGAGAGAGAGAGAGGACTTTGTACTTTGTGTCTTTGTCCCCATTCCCCATATCCTAGTATATAAGTAACAGTTTTGTATGTAGTAGGTCTTCAAGATTGCCCATTGATCTCTTTGTTATTTGGCGGAGGATTTTCGTTTCTCATACTGTTTTGTTTTTATGGTATATCATGGCTCTCCTAT
The DNA here is from genome assembly GCF_009828535.3 of Hylobates moloch. Taxonomy (NCBI): domain Eukaryota; kingdom Metazoa; phylum Chordata; class Mammalia; order Primates; family Hylobatidae; genus Hylobates; species Hylobates moloch. The sequence continues at coordinate 9,254,022 of NW_026652295.1, read as the reverse complement.
TATTATCTCTGGTGTTCCTCAGATGAAGTCCAGTGCCACTTCTAGTTAAATGTCATCCATCAACCTCTCTCAGAATAACTGAGGTGCTAATTAAAATGCATGTTCCTGAGTATAAACACATATTTACTGTCTCATAATCTCAGTAGTGATAGGAACCCTCTAAGATATTCTTTTTTTTATTATACTTTAAGTTCTAGGGTACATGTGTACAACATGCAGGTTTGTTACATATGTATACCTGTGCCATGTTGGTGTGCTGCACCCATTAACTCGTCATTTATATTAGGTATATCTCCTAATGCTATGCCACCCCAGGACAGGCCCCGGTGTGTGATGTTCCACTTCCTGTGTACTACTGTTCTCATTGTTCAATTCCCACCTGTGAGTGAGAACATGCGGTGTTTGTTTTTTTTGTCCTTGCGACAGTTTGCTGAGAATGACGGTTTCCAGCTTCATCCATGTCCCTACAAAGGACATGAATTCATCCTTTTTTATGGCTGCATAGTATTCCATGGTGTATATGTGCCACATTTTCTTAATTCAGTCTATCATTGATGGACATTTGGGTTGATACCAAGTCTTTGCTATTGTGAATAGTGCCACAATAAGCATACACGTGCATGTGTGTTTATGGCAGCATGATTTATAATCCTTTGGGTATATACCCAGTAATGGGATGGCTGGGTCAAATTTTCTAATTCTAGATCCTTGAGGAATCGCCACGCTGGCTTCCACAGTGGTTGAACTAGTTTACAGTCCCACCAACAGTGTGAAAGTGTTCCTATTTCTCCACATCCTTTCCAGCATCTGTTGCTTCCTGACTTTTTAATGATCGCCATTCTAACTGGTGTCAGATGGTATCTCATTGTGGTTTTGATTTGCATTTCTCTGATGGCCAGCGATGATGAGCATTTTTTCATGTGTCTTTTGGCTGCATAAATGTCTTCTTTTGAGAAGTGTCTGTTCATATCCTTCGCCCACTTTTTGATGGGGTTGTTTATTTTTTTCTTGTAAGTTTGTTTGCATTCTTTGTAGATTCTGGATATTAGCCCTTTGTCAGATGGGTAGATTGCAGAAATTGTCTCCCATTCTGTAGGTTGCCTGTTCACTCTGATGGTAGTTTCTTTTGCTGTGCAGAAGCTCTTTAGTTTAATTCGATCCCATTTGTCACTTTTGGCTTTTGTTGCCATTGCTTTTGGTGTTTTAGACATGAAGTCCTTGCCCATGCCTATGTCCTGAATGGTATTGCCTAGGTTTTCTTCTAGGGTTTTTATGGTTTTAGGTCTAAGATTTAAGTCTTTAATCCATCTTGAATTAATTTTTGTATAAGGTGTAAGGAAGAGATCTAGTTGCAGCTTTCTACATATGGCTAGCTAGTTTTCTCAGCACCATTTATCAAATAGGGAATCCTTTCCCCATTTCTTGTTTTTGTCAGGTTTGTCAAAGATCAGATGGTTACAGATGTGTGGTATTATTTCTGAGGGCTCTGTTCTGTTCCATTGGTCTATATCTCTGTTTTGGTACCAGTACTATGCTGTTTTGGTTACTGTAGCCTTGTAGTATAGTTTGAAGTCAGGTAGTGTGATGCTTCCAGCTTTTTTCTTTCGGCTTAGGATTGTCTTGGCGATGCGGGCTCTTTTTTGGTTCCATATGAACTTTAAAGTAGTTTTTTCCCATTCTGTGAAGAAAGTCATTGATAGCTTGATGGGGATGGCATTGAATCTATAAATTGCTTTGGGCAGTATGGCCATTTTCACAATATTGATTCTTCCTATCCAAGAGCATGGAATGTTCTTCTATTTGTTTCCGTCCTCTTTTATTGCATTGAGCAGTCGTTTGTAGTTCTCCTTGAAGAGGTCCTTCACATCCCTTGTAAGTTGGATTCCTAGATATTTTATTCTCTTTGAAGCCGTTGTGAATGGGAGTTCACTCATAATTTGGCTCTCTGTTTGTTATTGGTGTATAAGAATGCTTGTGATTTTTGCACATTGATTTTGTATCCTGAGAGTTTGCCGAAGTTGCTTATCAGCTTAAGGAGATTTCAGGGTGAGACGATGGGGTTTTCTAAATATACAATCATGTCATCTGCAAACAGGGACAATTTGACTTCCTCTTTTCCTAATTGAATACTCTTTATTTCTTTCTCCTGCCTGATTGCCCTGGCCAGAACTTCCAACACTATTTTGAGTAGGAGTGGTGAGAGAGGGCATCCCTGTCTTGTGCCAGTTTTCAAAGGGAATGCTTCCAGTTTTTGCCCATTCAGTATGATATTGGTTGTGGGTTTGTCATAAATAGCTCTTATTATTTTGAGATATGTCCCATCAATACCTAATTTATTGAGAGTTTGTAGCATGAAGCGCTGTTGAATTTTGTTAAAGGCCTTTTCTGCATCTACTGAGATATTCTTATACATATTAAAGACCTCTTCCTGTCTTATAATAATAGTTAATACTTCTGTAGCACTTACTATGTGCCAGGCATTGTTTTAAGTGCTTTATGTTTGGCAATGTATTTAATTCTCAGAAAGATTTGAGATATTATACAAAAAGTGCTATCCTGCCAAGAACACGAATTCCTAAACTCAATATGTATTTAGAATGTACTAATTGTAAATGAGATGACAATATAAGATCTACAATACATGAGGCAGGAGTTTAGATTTAATTGACAGGAAATTGCAAACATAATATAGAGAAGCCCTGATTATCCTTACCACATATTGATTTATTTTTTAAAAATTATCACCGGAGTGGTTATTTCATCAAGATCTTTTTCTATGGTTGGCTAAATTTATTCAGTCTATCCTTAGGACTCCTATGGAGTGGAATATATTTATGAAAGTTTTGGAATTTATTGTCATTCTTCTTTTGTAAGTTTTCTTTAATAGGTTCTTAACATTGGCCCACCAATAATTATCTCAAGAAAACCAATAACAATTTTCTTCAAGGACTTTTTTTGAATAATTAGGGAAACTCTTGAATATGAAAAGGGATTATAAAATATAGAAAACAAATTAATGCTGCCACAGTAATCAAGACAGTGTGGTATTGGTGATAGAATACACAAACTGATCAGTGAAACAGAATAGGGAGCCCCAAAATAGATCCACACGAATATAGTCAATTGACTTTTTTGACAAAGGAGCAGAGGCAATGCAGTGAAAGAAATGTATATGTATTTTAACAAATGGTGGTAAGACAACTGGACACCATCCACATGCAAAAAACAAAAAAAATGAATCTAGAGACAGACTTTGGGCTCATCTCCAAAATTAACTGAAGAATGCATTATAAACATAAATGTAAAACGCAAAACTATAACTCTTCTGGAAGATAACATGGGAGAAAATCTAGATGACCTTAAGTATGATGATGATTTTTGAGACACAACACCAAAGGCGCAGTCTGCGAAACAAATAACTGCTAAACTGGACTTCATTAAAACAAAATCTGCTCTGCAAAAGACTCAAGAGAATGAGAAGACAAGCCACAGACTGGGAGAAAATATTTGCACAAGATGTATCTGATGAAGGACTGTTATCCAAAACATAAAAAGAACTCTTAAAACTCAACAATAAGAAAACAAATAACCAGATGGGTATGTGAAAAGATGTTCAATATCATATATCATTAGGGAAACGCAAATTAAAATGACACTGAGATACCACCATACACCTATTAGAATGGTGAAAATCCAATATAACACTGACCATACCAAATGCTGGTGAGAATGAGAAGCAACAGGAATTGTCATTCATTGCTGGTAGGAATTCAAAATGGTACAGCTACTTTGGAAGATATGTTGGCAATTTCTTACAAATTAAACATACTCTTATGATAGAGCTATTATACTGCTTGGTATTTATTTAAATGAATTTAGCATTTATGTTTGTGGAAAAACTTCAGCATAGATGTTTATAGCAGCTTTATTCATAAATGCCAAAACTTGGAGGCAATCAAGATGCCCATTGATAGGTGAATGAACAAATAAACTGTGGTATAATATTAATGCATCAAGACAGTGGAATATTATTTAGCACTGAAAAAAATTTAATATAAAAAAACTACATAATTTATGATTCCAATTATATGACATTCCAGAAAAGGCAAAACGATGGAGACAGTAAAAAGATCAGCATTTGCCCGGGGTTGGGGGGAGGGAGGAATGAACAGGTGGAGCACAGACGATTTTTCAGTGCAGTGAAAGTACTTTGAATAATACTGTGTTGGGTATGGGTTATTATACATTTGTTCATATCCATAGAATGTACAGCCCCAAGAATGGACACTGTAATGTAGACTACGGACATTGAGTGATAATGATGTGTCAGTGTAGGTTCATTAACCTTAACAAATGTACCACTCTGGTGTAGAATGTTGATAGTGGAGAATTCTGAGGGGCGGGGATTGGTAGGGACTATATGGGAACTCCCTGTATTATCTGTTCAATTTTTCTATGAAACTAAAACTGCTCTAAAATATATAATAAAGTCTTTAAAAAACATAAGTATGGTTTTTGGTTTTACATTTAAGTCTTTAATCCACCTTGAGGTAATTTTTGTATAATGTATAAGGAAGGGGTCCAGTTTCAGTTTTCTGCATATGGTTAGCCAGTTTTCCCAGCACCATTTATTGAATAGGGAATCCTTTCCCCATTGCTTGTTTTTGTCAGGTTTGCCCAAGATCAGGACATAGGCATGGGCAAAGACTTCATGACTAAAACAGCAAAAGCAATTGCAACAAAAGCCAAAATTGACAAACATGATCTAATTCAACCAACTGAGCTTCTGCACAGCAAAAGAAACTAGCATCAGAGTAAACAGGCAACCGACAGAAAGGGAGAAAATTTTTGTAATCTATCCATCTGACAAAGGTCTAATATCCAGAATCTACAAAGAACTTAAACAAATTTACAAGAAAAAAAGAACAACCCCATCGAAAAGTGGATAAAGGATATGAACAGACCCTTCTGCAAAGAAGACATTTATGCAGCCAACAAACTTATGAAAAAAAGCTCATCATCACTGATCATTAGAGAAATGCAAATCAAAACCACAATGAGATACCATCTCATGCCAGTCAGAATGGTGATTATTAAAAAGTCAGGAAACAATAGATGCTAGTGAGGCTGTGGGGAAATAAGAATGTTTTTACACTGTTGGTGGGAGTGTAAATTAGCTCAATCATTGTGAAGACAGTGTGGTGATTCCTCAAGGATCTAGAACCAGAAATACTATTTGATACAGCAATCCCATTACTGGGTTTACACCCAAAGGATTATAAATCATTCTAGTATAAAAACATCTGCACACGAGTGTATACTGCAGCACTATTTACAATAGCAAAGACTTGGAACCAACCCACATGCCTATCAATGAGAGACTGGATAAAGAAAATGTGGCACATATATTCCATGGAATACTGTGCAGGCATAAAAAAAGAATGAGATCATATCCTTTACAGGGACATGGATGAAGCTGGAAGCCATCGTTCTCAGCAAACTAACACTGGAATAGAAAGCCAAGTAGCAGATATTCTCACTCATAAGTGGGAGTTGAAGAATGAGAACACATGAAGGCCGGAAGGGGAACAACACAACGGGGCCTGTGTGTGTGGGGGGGGGTGGGGTAGGGACAAGGGGAGAGAATGTGGGGATGTGGGGCTTATGCGGGGCTTAAAACTGAGATGATGTCACGCCTGTAATCTTAGCACTTTGGGAGGTCGAGGCAGGCGGATCACAAGGTCAGGAGATCAAGACCATCCTGGACAACATGGTGAAACCCCCATCTCTAGTAAAATACAAAAGCTAGCCAGGTGTGGTGGTGGCCACCTGTAATCCCAGCTGTTCGGGAGGCTGAGGCAGGAGAATCACTTGAACTTGGGAGGTGGAGATTGCAGTGAGCCGAGATCGCACCCCTGCACTCCAGCCTGGTGACAGAGTGAGACTCCGTCTCACAAACAAACCAACCAAACCTAGATGATGGGTTCATAGGTGCAGCAAACCACCATGGCACATGTATACCTATGTAACAAACCTACACATTCTGCACATGCATCCTGGAACTTAAAATAACATTTAAAAAATAAAAAAAACCCATAAGTACTAAATTTTGAGGTGTGATAACAATATTATGGCTTTGAAGAAAATGCCTCCTTTATAAGAGATGGATACTGAAATATTTCATGGTTAAATGTTAAAGTCTCTGATTTATTTGAAGCTTTTTCAGCTTTTTAATATCTATCTATAGCACAAATATGGTCAAGTTTAATTATTACATTTAGATAATGGGTATATAGTGATATCTTTATATAATTCTCTTGTATTTTTATATGTTTGATCTTGCTCACAATTAAAAGTAAACATAAACACTTTTGTTTTGATTACCATATATTAATTTATTTTGGAATGTCTGTTAGCTTAGACCATCTAATTCTCCAGGGCTCACTGTTGACAGAACATTAGAATTATCTGGGGATGAATTAAGTCCATTTCTGAGTGGGACAGAGAAGTGGGACCTGGGCATCAGTATTTTTTAGAAGCTCCAGTACACATCAAGAATTGAGAACCACTGCTCTAGTGCCTCTATTCCTGGTTTCTGGAAGTTTTTTTTAAAATGATGTAATGAGCGACTTTTTAAGGCACCTGCAGGCTCAAACACATAATTATCAGCCATTTTCTCAACATAGTGCAAACAGTGCTGTGAGAGTCTCTGCTTCTCAGACTCTGGGGAGTCATAAAAAATTCTCACTGACAAGATTATATATGACAGGTAGATAGATAAACCATAATATTTAATTTACTTGAGCTTAAATTTATTGAGTACCTATCATGTGCCAGACATTGGGACAGGAATTTTCATGTCACTTCATTACTTTTTTTTGCATAAAAACATGGGAGATGGATATAATGATCCTGCCATTTCAGATGAAGAAATTGAAGCTTAGAGGTTGTTATTGTCTCCCGATATTTCACCTGGAATCCCCAGGTGCCCCTTACCTCTTTCCTTGACTCCTCAGTTTCACGTATCCCATTTGTATTAGTCCATTTTCACGCTGCTGATAAAGACATACTGGAGAGTGGCCAATTTACAAAAGAAAGAGGTTTATTGGACTTATAGTTCCACATGGCTCGGGAGGTCTCACAATCATGGCAGAAGGCAAGGAGGAGCAAGTCACATCTTAGGTGAATAGCAGCAGGCAGAGAGCTTGTGCAGAGAAACTCTTGTTTTTTTTAAACCAT
>NW_026652295.1:9150210-9246383 GCF_009828535.3 Hylobates moloch | reverse complement strand
GGGGGGGGTGGGGTAGGGACAAGGGGAGAGAATGTGGGGATGTGGGGCTTATGCGGGGCTTAAAACTGAGATGATGTCACGCCTGTAATCTTAGCACTTTGGGAGGTCGAGGCAGGCGGATCACAAGGTCAGGAGATCAAGACCATCCTGGACAACATGGTGAAACCCCATCTCTAGTAAAATACAAAAGCTAGCCAGGTGTGGTGGTGGCCACCTGTAATCCCAGCTGTTCGGGAGGCTGAGGCAGGAGAATCACTTGAACTTGGGAGGTGGAGATTGCAGTGAGCCGAGATCGCACCCCTGCACTCTAGCCTGGTGACAGAGTGAGACTCCGTCTCACAAACAAACCAACCAAACCTAGATGATGGGTTCATAGGTGCAGCAAACCACCATGGCACATGTATACCTATGTAACAAACCTACACATTCTGCACATGCATCCTGGAACTTAAAATAACATTTAAAAAATAAAAAAAAACCCATAAGTACTAAATTTTGAGGTGTGATAACAATATTATGGCTTTGAAGAAAATGCCTCCTTTATAAGAGATGGATACTGAAATATTTCATGGTTAAATGTTAAAGTCTCTGATTTATTTGAAGCTTTTTCAGCTTTTTAATATCTATCTATAGCACAAATATGGTCAAGTTTAATTATTACATTTAGATAATGGGTATATAGTGATATCTTTATATAATTCTCTTGTATTTTTATATGTTTGATCTTGCTCACAATTAAAAGTAAACATAAACACTTTTGTTTCGATTACCATATATTAATTTATTTTGGAATGTCTGTTAGCTTAGACCATCTAATTCTCCAGGGCTCACTGTTGACAGAACATTAGAATTATCTGGGGATGAATTAAGTCCATTTCTGAGTGGGACAGAGAAGTGGGACCTGGGCATCAGTATTTTTTAGAAGCTCCAGTACACATCAAGAATTGAGAACCACTGCTCTAGTGCCTCTATTCCTGGTTTCTGGAAGTTTTTTTTAAAATGATGTAATGAACGACTTTTTAAGGCACCTGCAGGCTCAAACACATAATTATCAGCCATTTTCTCAACATAGTGCAAACAGTGCTGTGAGAGTCTCTGCTTCTCAGACTCTGGGGAGTCATAAAAAATTCTCACTGACAAGATTATATATGACAGGTAGATAGATAAACCATAATATTTAATTTACTTGAGCTTAAATTTATTGAGTATCTATCATGTGCCAGACATTGGGACAGGAATTTTCATGTCACTTCATTACTTTTTTTTGCATAAAAACATGGGAGATGGATATAATGATCCTGCCATTTCAGATGAAGAAATTGAAGCTTAGAGGTTGTTATTGTCTCCCGATATTTCACCTGGAATCCCCAGGTGCCCCTTACCTCTTTCCTTGACTCCTCAGTTTCACGTATCCCATTTGTATTAGTCCATTTTCACGCTGCTGATAAAGACATACTGGAGAGTGGCCAATTTACAAAAGAAAGAGGTTTATTGGACTTATAGTTCCACATGGCTCGGGAGGTCTCACAATCATGGCAGAAGGCAAGGAGGAGCAAGTCACATCTTAGGTGAATAGCAGCAGGCAGAGAGCTTGTGCAGAGAAACTCTTGTTTTTTTTAAACCATCAGATCTCACGAGACCCTTTCACTATCACAACAGCAGCAGGGGAAAGACCCACCCCCATGATTCAGTCATCTCCAACCCTCTATCTCCCACAACATGTGGGAATTATAGGAGCTACAAGATGAGATTTGGGTGAGGGCATAGAGCCAAACCATATCACCATTCCTTGATCCTGTAGCATTTTGTTCTAGGGGGTCACACATGAATACTCTTTCCAATCTTTTATCTGTGAATTCTTTCATTCCTCATAGTTTTCCTTTAGGGTCATTAAAACTTAAGTCTCACATCTGAGAGAATTGACTAAAATAGATTTAAGCAGCATGCCATTCAAATTACTTTTTAAAAAGCAATTTTCTACTGTAGATTTAGAAACCAACTGATCTCTTGGAGCTAGCATAATTTCTGATTAACTAATTTAATCTGTGCAAAATTACATAAGCAAACCTGAAACAAGTCTTCATCAATTTTTTGCCCTTGGATGAAACATAGTATTTTCAAAAATGAACCAAATAGAGTAATTAGCCCCCAGGCAGAGCAAATGACTCTAATAGCCATCTTCCACGCATTCCTTTGGTGGAAAGCCAGAAAATGAAAATAAGAAGGTAGCAGCTCATGAGTTAAAGCTTTGCATGTGTCCTATTAAGTAAAGATTTGGTATATTTATACTCAGTGTTACCTTACAGAAGGTGAAAAAAAGTTGATATCTTCCCTTCAGCCTGCCAAAAGCTCTCTTTTGATGGACCATATGATTTCTGGCAGTGCTTAGGTGCCAATTACATGGATAAATATCTTATTTTTCAGTTCTTTAGTTAATTTAGTGTTTGTTTGGTTTCAGTTCCATTATTTGTGGCAGCATAAAATCACAAGTAAAATATTCTAATTGTAGTTGGTGCGAGTCAACCTTTTTTTATTTTGAAAAGTAAACATGATCTAGGGGATGAAAACTGTACCTCCAGGGGTTAAGAGATCTGAGTTCTGGGTCCCAAAGCTCTGACGAACTGCATGTTAGTTGGGCAAAATATGCAAGCAATCTGAGCTTTGCTTTTCACATTTGCATAGAGGGCAGAATTTGATCATTAGTAAGATTCTTTTCAGTTCTAAAATTTCAATGATACTACCTTATACTTAAATACAATCATTATTAAAAACATAGCAGGTAACCCCCAAATCTATGTTATGGGTAATATAATTATTTCTTGGTGTGGATTTCTTTCTTTTTGGGTTAATTATCTTTTACATCAGTATTTCTTAGAATTTCTTTGAGTGTTAAAACCACCTAACATGCATGTAAAGGTGCGGGAACAGGCTTTCTGGCACTGTTAATAGATGGTCGCTATTGCACTGATTCTCCCCTTGTAAGAGGTTCCTGCCAGTGTAGGAGTGACAGAATGGTCATCTTAAGAATATTAGGGGAGTATAGGTTGAACAGCCTTGTAGGTGACTCTGAAATGGCTCTTTGGTAGTAGCCGAAAGAGTTGTTGGAAGGGAATTTGACTCCCTCTGTGGTCAGGGACCAATGATTTAAATACTATGATTATATCTATGAAGCTCTGTATAATTAATTAAAGTTATTTTGACTCAGTGTGTCTGTTATATTGTAAAACATTTATAGAGAGAAAAGAAAAGCAAGGAAGCTTTTCCAATGGAAGAAGTATCCCTGATCCTGAAACAAATTCAGCCTTTCTTAATCTGTTTCATAACTCTCCACGACTTTTCAAATTCCCCATTTTCCTCTTGTGCCATTCTAAACCTGTTATTCATTCTTTTTTGTTTTGTTTTATTTTCTTTTTTTTTTGAGATGGAGTCTTATTCTATATCCCTGGCTGGAATGCAGTGGCGTGATCTTGGCTCACTGCAATCGCCACCTCTTGGGTTCAAGCGATTCTCCTACCTCAGCCTCCCGAGTAGCTGGGATTACAGGCACATGCCACCACACCTGGCTAATTTTTGAATTTTTAGTAAAGATGGGGTTTCACCATGCTAGCCAGGCTGGTCTTGAACTCCTGACAGGTGATCCTCCCACATCACTATATAATGCCCTTCTTTATCTTTTTTTTTAACTGTTGTTGGTTTAGTCTGTTTTTATCTGATGTAAAAATAGCTATTTCTGCTTGCTTTTGTTTTCTGTTTATGTGATGTGTCTTTTTCCACCTCTTTGAATTTGTAAGTGTCTGTTGTAGGCAGTAGATGGTTGGATCTTTTTTGATTCAGTGTGCTAGCCTATATCTTTTAAGTGCAGTTTTTAGGCTATTTATGTTCAACATGAATATTGATATGTGAGACTTTGTTTCTGTCATAGTATTGTTAGTGAGTTTCCTTGGAGTCTCAATTTTATAATTGTTTTATAGGATTTGTCATCTTTCTGTTTACATGTGCTTTTTCTTGATGGTGAGTATCATGATTTCATTTTTATGTTTAAAACTCCTTTGAGCATTTCTTAGAGAGCTGGTCTAGTGGTGATGAATTCTATTATGTTTTGCTTGTCTGAGAAAAAGTTTATTTCTCCTTATTTATGAAGGTTTGGCGGGATATCAAATTCTTGGCTGGCAGTTTTTCTCCTTAACAAGGCTAAAAATAGGCCCCCATCCTCTTCTGGCTTGTAAGGTTTCTGCTGAGAAGTTCACTGTTGGTCTTGTGAGTGTCTCTTTACAGATTATTTGACACTTATGTCTAGCTGCCTTTAAGATTTGCTCTTTTATTTTGACCTTGGATAGTCTGATGTCTGTATGCCTTGGTGACATTCATTTTGTATAGTGTCTTAAAGTATTCTCTGAATTTCTTGTTTCTGGGTGTCTACATCTGTAGCACAATCAGGGAAATTTTTCTGAATTATTATCTCAAACGTATTTTCCAAGTGGCTTTCTTTTTCTTATTTTCCTCAGGAATGCCTATAAGTCACATTTGGTTGCTCTCAATAATCTCATATTTCTTAAAACCTTTGCTTTTCTTTCAACATTCTTTTTTCTTTATTTTGTCTGTCTGGGTTAATTAGAAAGACTGTTCTTCAAGCTCTGAAATTCTTTCTTCTGGTTGGTATAATCTATTATTAAAGCTTTCAACTGTGTTTTGAAATTCCTTCAGTAAATTTTTCATTTCCAGAAATTGTGTTGTTTTTAAAAAACATATCTAGCTTGTCTTTCAATTCCTGGTTTCTTTTGGTGCTTCTTTGTATTACTTTTTAACTTTCTCTAGGATTTTACTGAACTTCTTTGCAATTTGTATCTTGAATTTTTTACCTATCATTTCAAAGTTTTCATTTTGGTTAGGATCCATTGCTAGAGAGCTAGAGTGGCACTTTGGGGATGTCACAACATTTTGTTTCTTCATGGTGCTGGAGTTCTTGTGCTGGTTCCTTCTCTATAGGTCAGTTCTTACTTTTGGATTTACTTATATTTGGGTGGGATTTTTTTTTTCTTCCCCTCTTGACGCTATTACTGCTCCATATGTTGCATAGGGTCTTTTGGTTTTGCTTCTATGTGCTTTTAGCAGGCTAAGGCACTGTATGAATTCCTTGATTATAGACATCCTTAGTATAGTGGTTTTCTCAGCAGTGGGTAAGTGGAGGTCTCAAGAGACTTATCTCATTCCCCAGCGGTGTGCACTTCTGTCAGCAGAAATTGAATTGGGTTGGGCAGTGCAACCTTCAGGCCAGGAGGTGGCACTTGCAGGTAAGAGCTGGCTGAGCGCTGTACAGTGATGTCAGCAGAAGTTGTGATGAGTCATGCAGTTTGGCATCCATGCCATTAAGTGGGGCCTGTAGGTGAGATGCAGTTGCGGTGATGACTGGGATTTTTACTTGGCCTTTGTTGATGAGAGCAATACCAGGGTGTCCCTGGCAATGGACGAGACATGGGGATCTTAGGGTTCTCGTTCTGCACTCTGCTGCCAAGAGGCTGGAGGGGGCAAAGCTAGGCAGGGCTAGCTAGGTGGAGCTGGACTGTGGAAGCCCGTTACCAGGCTCTCTGAGTGCTGCACGCTTGCAGGGTTCTTGGGGAAGTCCTCAGGCCACTGGGACAACCCTCCAGGGAGGGATTGAGGCACTCTGCCTGCACCTGTCAGGGAAAGAGGGATGGCCGTCATTTTCAGCTCAGAAGGTAGGGGGCCATAGGGCCTGTTCAGCTCTGCTCTGACACCTCTACGCAGGTGGGTCTCTGTCACTGGCAACAGGCCTGACGTGCTAGTTCCAAGTCATCTGCACCCAGATCACTGCACCATCCCAAGCGCATCCCAACCTCAAGGCTTCCTGTGGCAGAAACTGCAGCTTTCAGGCCACATCCTTCCTAGTCCAGTTTTGTGAAGGGAGCACCACTACACACTCCTCTCTGTACTTTGACAGTGGGAGCTCCTCCCCACCTTGAGACAGTTCACAAATCTCTTCCCCATACCCATAGGGGTGTGGTTGGGTCCTGGGGAACTGGAACTGCGCCAGTAGTTTGTCCTTTGGCTCCTCAGGGTCAAACATTGGCTGTGATTTGGAGAATAAATTCCTCCCAGGCTGCCAACAAACCACTCAGGCAGTGTGATGGAGGCTATGCCGTGGGGCCACCATACCTCTACTCCTCTGGGAATGGCCAGGCAGGCAGTCTTGTGAGGGCCTGGCAGGCATGCGGGCATGCAGTTCAGATAAACCTAGGTCCCACGGCAGTGGCAGCCAGGCCTGTCTTGGGTTGGTTATCCCCCAGTCCCCACTCTCTCCCAGCTGGACAGACATCAAAAGCTTCAGTCACCCAGGGCAGGATACAGAGCCTTGGAGAGTAGGTGCCCAGAGTCACCTTTTGCTGCAGTTGCCCAGCATACTGAAGCCTTTTGGGCTCTGCAGGTGTTCAAATAATGCCTCTGCATATTCTCCAGGTAGTTCCCCCTGCCAGTCCAAAAGTCTGCAGGTTGTGGGAACACTTGTAACTAGGATCTCAGGAGTCTGTGGCAGGAATGTGGTATCCTGAGGTTCCTTCACTTGCTCCTTTATTGGATCCAGTCTGGGTCTGGGGTCTGGTCCTGATGCCAGGCAGCACCAAGCAGGCAGTGCTGCTTCCTCCTTTTTCAACCACAGTGTCTGCTGTCTCCTCTCTGTTACATTTCAATGTTTTCTCTCAAAAGATCTGTTGAAAGTGTGAAGGAACTCCATATTTTCCTCTCTGTGGAAGAAGCAAATTCCAACTGTATCTACACAGCCATGTTTAATCCTTCTTCAGTTTTAATTCTGATACATATTATCAAATTGCTTGTAGCTGTTTTAAATTAAGGCATTGCTGTAGCTTTTTAGAACTTAGAAAAAAGTCCTGAAGTTTTCAATTCTCACCATGTTCTGAGCTATTTCTCCAGTCGATAACACTCTATTTTAGACAAACTTTCTTTCAGTTAACCTCCTTTCAAAAGCTTTTGACAATTAGAACTTTTCCTTCTCCTTCTCCAGGCCAGACTCCAAACATCTAGGAATGAAAAACGCCCATGGGCATAAGTGTCCTGAACATTCTTATGGATTTAGGTAAACATACTTCCTTTCATCTGGTGGGAATACAACTATTTAAGTTTTTCCAAGGCTTTATTGCAATTTATTCTTTAGCTTGATGCTTATCAGATAAACTGTTCAATCTAAGTTACTTTATGAGTGTTGTTAACCATATAACACAGAGGCTATATTTAAGGGGAATTATTTCATAAGGTTTTACCCTTCAAAGGAAACAATCTAGTCTTGCCTGTGATATAAACTTTGGATTTTTATTTCAATCATGTATACACATTTTCAATCATTGTAGTAGTTATTAATTATACCACACATGTGTATCCTTGATATATATTGGATTGATGAGTATAAAAGTTCCTATTACCTGTGTACTTAAATGTGTGATTTTTTTGAAAATGGAGAGAAAATTAAAATATTTAAATGAAAAAATAAAAAAGTTTAAATGACAAAGGAGAGCATTTCTACATAGAAATTCAGAATCTCATATATTGTTATATAATGTTTTACTGAAATATGTTGTTTACATTGCTTGGTAGCATGGTTCATGCATGTTTTTAGTTTTAACAAGAAAATTAAAGAATTGACATTGAATTAAAAGACAATTTTAATATTACTGTTTTGATATTTACTGAGGCTTAATAAATTTGATAGGAATTCCAACAAAGAGACAATTTTCCATATAGGGTTAGGTTATTTTTATTTCTAAATAAGTAATTGCAGTGTGGGAATGATTTCCTGTATGTTTGCACACAAACCATTGTTTTTGAATAGAGTTGGTTCATATTATCTAAAATATAATCAGAATATGAAACTCAGAACTCATTAATATAGGGGTTAGGTACAGTGCTCTGGAGGTCAACTTTCTAGGCCTGAGGTCCCCTTGCTTTTGCGGTTTCCTCACTTGTAAAATGGAGATAATAATAATATCTACCTGAAATGTTAATGTGAGGATTCTGTGGATTGGTGCATATAAAGTCCTTAGATTAATGCCTGGCACATTAGAGGTAGTCAGTGAATATTTGCTAGAATTATGTCCTTTATTTTTTTCCTCTCCCCTATACTAGCCATTACCACAAGCAAGAAGATCATGAGTATGAATATTAATATCCAAGTGAAATATTCAATAGTAGATAAAATGAAAAATAGCAACCACCCAGTTTGTAGAACTTAATCTGTTCTTTGATGACTTTTGCTGGTTGTCCAAAAGAGAGTTAAGGAAACAAAAATAGGATTTATAGCTATTTATGGGAAATCTGGCAACATTTGGAGGGATTGTTTTGTCTCTTTTGAAGAAAGAAGCCTCTGGAACAATCTTGCACTCTCCGTGTCATTTCTTCATATTGCTGTTAGAAAAGGTGATCCAGGCTGGAGAAATCTAGACAGGTAATTTTGGAAAACAGTATTTAACTTCTTCAGTGATAGCCAGGAATCTTTTGAATTTTGTTTAGATGTTACATGAAGAAGTAGAACATTACTATCTTAATTTCTGGTTGATCAACAATATTTACTGGTAATTTTTGCCAAATTGTTTCCTTTATATTCGCTAGTTACAGTCAACCATCACTTATGTAGATTGATAGGATCTGGTGCAAAGTCCAGGCTGCAAAGTATTCCTAAGTAAATTTTTATATAACAGAAGAATTACTTTTATATAAAAGCAGAACTATGACTAAAGCTGCATGAAATAATTATTACATAATAAAGTTTGTGATAAAATCTTCTTTAATGAAGAAATACATTTTAGTTAGTTCACTAAGAATTGATGCTTCTCAAATACTTGAGAAGAGTTGCACATAGTTGGCTTGGTGAAGGAGTTCATTCTCTTTGTAAACCATGCTTGCTCTGTTTGATCCTTTTTGGAAAATGGTACAAAGGGAAATGACATAAGATTTAATAAGATTTTACCATCTAGCCCTTTTTATTTGTTTCCAAAGGGCCCTATACATCCACTGATTTAACCTTTAATTGTTTTCACAAGGGGACTTGTTATGACCTAGTCATAGAAAATATATGGGGGTCAAGTAAGTGAAAATAAAAAAAAAACACAAAAAACCTGTTACCCTGTGAATGTATCTTCTAGGAAGGCAATAAATGACTACATGAAAGACCAGTCACACTGAGTAAGAGCTGAATCACAGAGAGTCAACTCTAGTTTCTACCATGTACTATATAACCTTGGGCAAATGCCTTAACGTCTGTAAGCCTCCATTTACTTATGTATGAAATAATTATGACACTAAAGCATATACATCATTGGGTTTTCGTGGGGATTAAATAACGTAACAGACAAATAGATAAATAATATAATGCATACAAATGTGCTTAAAGGTGTCTTACAGGGTGATTTCATTAATTTCCAACACCTAATTCTTGCTGGTGATAGCCAAAGGCTCTGATCTTTCCTCCTAGTACCTACTTACCACTTCATTTGAGTATCTCAAAAACACCTCAAATTTAACATGTCCAATTGGGGTGCTTAAATTTTGCCTCTCAAAACCCTGTTCATTACTTACCCTATCTTTCCTATCTCAGAAAATGTGTTAGCCCTTTTTTGTGGATATGTATAGAGCTTTCTATTCGACCTATTTCATCTTTTGCTGTGGGGTAGTAAGCTGTCATCCTGTGAGTAAACTGTAGAGAGGCCCACGTGATAAGGAACCAAAGCCTCTAGCCAATAGTAAGCCACAAACTGAGGCCTTCCAACAAACACGTGACTCAGCCAGGAAACAGATTGTGCAGCCTCCTTTGACCCCTGACCTGGCTTCCCACCGAGCTAATAGCTTGACTGCAGATTCATGAGAGACCCTGAGCCAGGAAAACACAACTAAGTGGCTTTTGAATTTCTGACCTCCAGAAATTTTGTGAGATAGTAAACATTTGTTGTTTTAACTGTCTAATTTTTGGAGAAATGTGTTATAAAGTGATAAATTACTAATGCAGATTTTGGTACCTGGAGGTGGAGTGTTGCCATAACAGAACCTAAAACATGAGGGTGACATTGAAGCTGCACAGTGGGTTTTGAGGAGAGTGTTAGGCTTCTAGCACTTGAAGAAGATGTGTCTAGAAAGCTTACAGTCTTCAAGAAATGGCGTGAGGGCTTGTAAGAAAGTGAGGAAAATCTCATTGGGAAATGGAAGAGAGGAAATCTTTTTTGTGGAGTGTCATAGTGTTTAGCAACACTGCTGTTTGCAGTTATGTGAAAAGTAGAAAATGTGCCTAATAAACCAGATGATCTAGCTAAAGAGATCCCTGACCACAGAATCTCAAGTGCTGCCTGGTTTCTTCTTGATGCTTATAGCAAAATGTGAGAGGAGAGAGAGAAACTGAAGAAAGGACTGATAAACAAAATGAGTCATGATTTTATGGTTTTAAGAATTCTCAGCCTCCCAAGATAGCAAACAATGCTCAAAGGAAGAAATGGCTTCTGAGCAAAGACCACATGCCAGGAAAATATGGTTCATGGGTGAAGCTGAGAGCACCACAGACCTCAGAAATATCAAAGGTGGTGCCTCTGAATTGTATTCACTGAGACTCAAGGCACTCTACAGAGATGAAGGGTTGCCTTACAGTTCCTCTCAATCAAGCAGTAGGATTTCTAGGGAGCTTAAGGGCATTGCCCTTCATCCTGTTGGGAGCCCCAAGACTTGTCTTCTTTTGAAAAGATTTATAAATTTGACGTTTGTCTAATATAGTAGACTCCAATAACATTCATAGGAGACCCACAAAGTTTTTAAAAGAATTATATAAGCAGAAAAATCACCTATTTGGACTAAAAGGGACACAGAGAAAACAAGATGAAAAGAGGTCTTTGGACTTTTAAATTCTGTGGCAGAAAGCAGGTTAAGAAAATGACTTAGCTTCAAAGATGTGTTACCTTTCATGAAAAAAGAAAGATTCAGATGACAGAACCAAGAGTACAGAAGGTAGACTCAAGAACTGTAGAGAATTATTCTCAGGCCTTGAGACTTCATCAAAGAACCTTCGACATTTCCTTGTCTGGATTTCATAACTGCCATGAACCAGTGATCTCAGTCTCCTGTTATTCACAACTTTGTATCGCTCCCTCTTATGTTGAACCAGCATTGATCTGTGTGACCAAAGCACACAGCAGAATTCATGGTGTGTCATTTTGACATTAGATTATTGAAGACTGCTGCTTCCATGTTGAGTGCATGCTCGCTCTCTCTGTACTCCCACCCCCATCATTCACCTTCACTGAATATGTTGATATTTGCTTGTATGTAACCCTACAGGATTATTATTAATAGTATTATTAATAGTTTTTTACATTATAGTTTGCATAGTGCAAGTTTATGCCTGTTATCCTAGCATATATAATTGTTTCTTCCCCTTTCCCCCAAATGCCCTGGATTGAATAATAAATTACATGAATAAAATTATTATTAACATCTTTAGCATCTTACACATCTAGCCATATGTCCATTTACATGATCTAAAACCATGCCACTGTGGAACGTGTGTGTGAATGTGAGAAAGAGAGGGGAAAATAAAAATAGGAAAAGACAGAGAAAGCTGTTCTGGAATCTAAGTATTAATCATATTTTTATTATGTTGTTTACTATTCCCTCTGCCTTTCTGGCTGAAAAGTAACTAGGTAAGTAAGAAAAATCAGATATTATAATAAGGTGATTTTTAAAGGTATAATTCCCATGTTCTTATTTGTCTCTGGGGAGCTTAATTTTGAGGGTCAGCATAGCTGATATCAGAAAATCCAACTTTTACATAGATGTTTCAAGTGTGTTTTGAATTCACTTAATTTTATATCTATTTTCTTTCATGCAGGATTTGAAATTCGAAGGGGAAGGAGTCAACGAATACATTCCTATGTCACTTTAAAAGACTGGTAAAACATTTGAGAAGTATGTCCCTTAGTGTTAGATTTAATGCATTTTATTTATTTTGTACATATGTTTTGCTACTGATTAAGTATGGGCCAATTATAGATGATAGAGACCTCCTAGTTCACTTCACCTGAAGGGTCAGGTTTTTGGAAAGCATGACCCCATTTCATCCTGGGATACATCTGGGCCCCTTCATCTATATGATATTTGGGAATGAGGCATTATAGGAATGGTAATGTAGCTGAGAGTCATATCTTATTTATCTCCTAGAAAATATCAAAATCCTTGGTTCAGTGCCGGAACTTTTCAGGTTTGGATCTGGCAACCGCCCCACCTCCATTCATGTGTAGAAGACGCAGAAGCAGCAGGCTGCAGGGTGAAGGACAGTTGTCAAGTTGGATGGTCTCACTTTGAATGCTAGCTTCTACCCTTATGATAGTAGTCAGCATCCCTCAGCATCCATTTCTCATCAGTTAATCAGAAATAAGAATACCATATTGGATTATTTTAAGGGTTAAATAAGATAAGAAATGCGATGTATTTGAGAGAGTGCCTTGAGCATGCAGCATTCAATAAATACTAGTTAGTATTGTATACCAGTAGATCTCAGCAGGGATCAGTGTTGCCCCCAGGGAACATTTGGCGATGTCTGGAGACATTTTTGATTATTAGGACTTGGACTGGAGAGATGTTAGTGGGATCTAGTCGGTAGAGACGAGGAATCCTGCTGAGCATTCTACAATGTGCCAGACAGTCCTGCAACAAAGAATTATCTGATTCAAAATGTCTGTAGTGCCAGGTTAGGAGTACATTAGTGCTGCTTACTCATAGACATTTTCTTTAACTTCTAACCCTAGCAGCAGTGCAAATAAGATACCACCTGGAGTTGGACCTGTCTCCCTGTGAGAATTATCTACTGTCTGAGAGAATAGGCTTTGCAGACAGGATTATGTATCACTAAGGCATCGCTTCCATGATTAGGTAGCTCAAGGCAGAGATGAGTGAGATGGAGAACAGCATGCCTCGTATGCCGAGCATTTTCAATGATAGGACTTGATACTAAGATACCTATAAGACTTTATATGTGAGAGAGTTCATTACAGGCTAACATTCAATCGTGAAAATAGGAACTAACCTAAATATCCAACGATAAGGGATCATTTAAATAAATTATGATAGACACCTAGAATACTAGATAATACCTAAAAATTGTATGTTAGTAAGAAAAAAATAATACTCTCATGGCAAATGCCCATAACATACAAAGCAAAAAATACATGTTAAAAGGTAGTATTATTCATAGCATCAGTCTCATTATGTAAAGAAAAAATTTTTTAAAAAGTATGCTTTGCTAAACTCAGCTATAAAGAATAGAAGCCAATATTTTTCCAGTGGTTATTTCTGGGCTGTAGGTTAATGGGTGATTTTTTTTTTGTGGGTGGTGGTGGTGTTTTTAAATATAATTAAAACATTTTTAAATAATGCACTAACACATACACAGTTATAAAATTAAGATGTGCTCTAGAAGAGAGAAAACAAGAATAATAACATGCCTTAGGACCTAATGCAAAAGTGAATTGATGCCTAGATCTGGTTCCTGACCTAGAATTTGGCTGCTCCAAGGAGACACACATCCCTGGACTTGTCTCTGAGTACCTGGTATCAGGTTACAGCTGTGACTTAACCTTTCAATGTGCATTGTGCTTGTTTTTCACTTTAAGGAAGGTATTTTTAGAAAATCTTTAATTACAAAGAACTGAGATTCTAACCAGGGACTGTGTTTTTTCTTTTTATCTTTAGGATTATAATCATGAATTTAGTGTCTAATTATTTAGATTAAGTGTTTAGAACATTTCCAAGTGCTTTACAATTCTTGCTAAAGGAACAAAGAAAGAAACTGAGGAAATCATCTCACTGTGGTTAACATAAAATGTTTGATGTCTGCTAATGAAATCTGTTTACCTTCATAACTGTATAATAGGGCCATTAAAGACAATAGATACAGTAGTTTAAAAGTAATAAAATTTACAACAAAGTGTATTTAATTTGAAATTGAATTGCCAGCAAATGGGTGTCCTAATGAACCCTTGTGTCAGTGTAGCTCTAACCAAATTAAGGGAAATCACTTGTATCACAGGCAACTAAATCAGCAATGAGACCCAAAAAGGCTATTCCTCTGCTGAGGGTACAGTCGTTGTCACAGATGGCCCTGCTGATGGAATTAAGCTTAAGTCAGGAGAAGTGAGATGCAGATCCTTCTTAATTCGAATGAATTTGGGAAGGCAGAAGAACACTCTCAGGATTGGAGAAGCTGACAACAACAATAAAAAGGAGTCAACAATAAAGAAGAACCTCAAGATGCAGTCAGTAAATGTTAATAGGAGGAAAAAAGCCTAGGGAACATTTCGAGAGTCAAAATAGATCTTGATCTCTAAGCACTGCATTAAAAAAAGAAAAACTTTATGTTATGTCAGCTAATCATCTATGTAATGGATTTTTTTTTCTCAAAGTTTCCCTAACAGTCTATTGAAGGGAGAGAGGATAGGAAATGAAGTGGCAAAAAGTGTTATCAAATATTGGATCTTCTGATGATTTCTGAAGCAAGTGACATCTTGAGAGGTCAGTGGCCGATGCAGTGGGTCTTATGTTTTATAGGGCCACATCTCTTAAAAGCCACTCACCTTCTATAGGGCCACACCTCAGAAGCCACTCACCTCCTCGACTTGAATCAACTGCAGCACTTGTAATGTGGTGTTTACCTACTTTCTAGCTAATCTGACAAAATGTTTAAGGAAAATGTCAAACTGTGTTGTGAGTCTAAAGGCAAACCTTTTCGTTACACTCCATTGTCAATTTCTCTTTCTTTTATCTTCCTTCTTTCTTTTAACTGCTGCGGAACTCCCAAGTCAACCATTCATTGAAGACCTAAATATTTGTAAAAAGGACAGTGCAGCCCAGCTTGGTACCCTCACAGAAGTAACTAATGACTCAAAGGGAGCAGCAGGACCCCGCTGGAAGGTGAGGCTCTTTCCACTGACTTTTTCTGTGATGCAAAATGTTAAATGATGAGATCAATTGTATTGACCCGGCTGCCTGCTGTGCTTTTTCTCCTGTAGGACTCTTTAGAGAAACTTCAGCAGGTCCTAATAAATATATATGTATTTATATATATATAGGAATTCTATGATGAAATAGAATGGCTAAAAACTCGACAAAGCTACTAAAATTCCTCAAAACAGGTTGTCAGTAAGGCCAGGCTCCGTCCCACTAGACAATGAGGCAGGCCTGTCACCATGCAAATGAGACGAGACTTGAGATTTGATGAATCTTCTGTCTCCTTTCCCTACTTGGCTGACACTCGCTTTGAGGAAGGTTGTGAATGCAAGAGATATTGTGGTGTAATTCCTCAGACTGGCATTTCTGCCCCCTAGTCACCATTCGATTATCTTCCAAATTGCTGTGTTTCAGAGAGATAAAGATTTTTTATGGCTTGCTGACTTGAAACAACCACAAGAACCAGCGAAGAGATGGCTAAGCAGCCATGCATAGTAATTCCACTGGTAAATGACAAAATCTTTGTTTGTATGACATTTTCAAAATTACTGCAGAAGATGAATCTGAAATACAAAATGTCACATTTGGCATGCAAAACTATCACAATATATTTCAGTATAAAATTCATAGAGGCGTTTAATTTAGAATGTGTTTAATAACTCACTCTGCCTGCATCAGTAATCCTGCCTTGAGGTTTAAAAAGATTGTCTTATTTATTCACATGGTGTTAATTTTTAAAATATTTTTGGAAACCAAAATATTAAGGTTAAGTCCTTATTGTTAATTAAGATTTTCTAATTAAGCCAAAAATAATTGTTATTCCGATTAGTTTTTAAGTATGATTTGTGTGAAAAAAAACAAAGAAAGCTGAACAAGTTTCACTGTTTGTTTAACTGTAATTTAATTCCAGAAGCATACTATCTATATGGAAATATATATTATCTCCCACAAACTAAAGTCTAGGTATAATTACAAAATGCTTACTGTTGGCTGCAGATTAACTGGTGGCACTACTAACTTGGTTTGCAAGACAGTAGTAACTTGCTTCCAAAAGGACATTATTTTTGCCTAAAGTACAAGGTTACAGGATCCTTTGAAGTCAAATAATTCTGAAAAATATTAGGGACTTGTAAGTATAGAAAACATGACTTCACCACATTTGAGTTATTATTAATAATAATCATAGTTTTTGTTTATTCTGAAAAAATAGTCCACTAAAACTCTTATCAGTGTTTATAAAGTTTTCAGCACTTATTAAAAATGAAAATGACCTGCTTCTCTCAGCTGCAGGTGCAAAATGAAATTCAAATACCCTGTAAAATATTCCTGAGTCACGTCTCTCAGTCACACACAATTCATGCTAAATGTCAGGAAGCAGCACGTACAGATACTATCCCACCACCCCCTCCCCCTGCCATTTTTGACTCTCCTTTGAAGCCTGTGAGGCAAGTTGACATCATGTTGAGACTCTGGAAGTATCAGATCAAGTGAGGTGTTAGTCTGACCTGTTTTGCACTCTGCTTATCAACGTGGCATTATGAGCAGTGGTTAGTGTTAAAGTCAGGACTGTCACCTTTCAAACTCCAAATTTGAAGCTTACTGCCCATGTTCACCCAACCCAGATATCTTAGAAGGCATGCTGTGTGGTTTTTAGAAGTGTTGGTTTCCTGTTAATTCTATCTTACTATAATAGATGAATGGTTTCTGATGTCACAGATCATTAACATACCATGCTGAAAAAAGGGCTAAACTTTCCCTCCCATCAACGGCAGGTTTGCCTTTTGACCTCCTAATTATATATCTTGTGTCCTCATCTGTTATCATTGCTAATACCTGACAATTACAGGTTGGATAAAAATAATTGTCTACTTTTCTTCCCCCCTGAGAAGCCCATTGTTGCTAATTGTGTGGTTTTGCCCAGTTCCTGCGTAATTCAAGAACCCCACCTTTTGTGGAGAATGAGCAGTCTCAACCACCTCAGCCTCTGCAAGTCCAGATCAGATGCCTGAGGGGCCTTAAAGACAAGGCTCCTTCAGGCTGTTATGTCCTCAGAGTGTCCCTGCTTGGTCGACTGGGAGGCTGTGTCTTGCAGTGGTGGCAAACGGAGCAACTGAACACCAGAACACACTCCGTCAGGCACAATGGAAACTCCTATGACGTGGGGCTGTATTTCCACGAAAACCTTTATGTGGTTAAGTAGCCTGTCTACATCTAGCTTCTTCTTTTTACTCAGTTTCTCCACTCTTCCTATCTACCTCCACCTTCTATCTTTGTTCATGTCACTTTAGATAAAACACTTTGTGTAATAAACATAAAGGATTTAATGCAGGCCTAAATTCATTCATTCAGCAAATTCCCAGTAATCGCCCATTATGTGCCAAGCATTGTATGGGCCATAGATAGACACCCTAAATCCTGTGTAAAATGGAAAGGCCATTTTTATATATCAAGAACATACTTTATGGCTTCTTGGTATAATTTTCCCCCTTTTCAGATTGTGCAAGCTGAGAGATCACTGACGTGTACTTTGTAAGTAATGCGTGTGCATGCGTGGAGGAAGTGAGGGTCACTGATTTGAGGTGAGAACCAGATCATAGGTAAGAAGATCATTGGTGGGACTGTTCAGGAAATATATGATGGATATAGGGGAGTGTGTTTACCATGCAAAGGAATTGTAGAGGAGACAGTACTAGGAAAGGAAGCGGTGGGTACGATTAGAAAGTGATCTTGGATGCAGGGATTAAAACGGATGGTGGGAAGTGTTAGGGGTGGGTCAGAGAGCATCAAGTTACCTGGAGAAACAGGGAAGGGATTCTTTGGGATGTCAGACTGGAAGGATTGTGCCTCCCAGGGAGCTCCAGCCCGAGAGAAAATGAAGAAGAGGGGCTCATCTCATGCAGATGGCTTGGATGCTAGGTATGGCACAGACTGTTCACAAATTTAGAATTGCCTGTTACACTATTAACATTGATTTCTTAAAAAAAATGATAATCATGTGATATTTAAGAAGAAAATAATTTTTCTTTAAAATAGGAGTGTACCTTCTTTCCTCATTTTCCCTTGGGTCTTGTGTTAAAAGATATTCTTTTCATTAATTTTTTTTTGTGGTATTTCACTAAGGATGGTAATATGCTCTTTGCATGAACATATTTTTCAGACAATGTATTGTGTTTATTCTGGCTACTGAATGACCACATAAAAAAGTGTAAGTGAAAAATGAAGCTGTAAAAATGAACAATTTTGTAAAGATCTATAAACAACAAACCTATGCTGCCATTATTTACCTCCAATGTGTGAGAAAGAAACAGATTTCAACCCTCATTTCTCACCACCTTGGCTTTCTAGATATCTAAGACCCTTGAGGACAGTGGCTACTACTTTTTTTTTTAACTGAACAGTAAACTTCCTAGTGAATTGTAAGAAATGGAAAAAGTATATAATGTCCATAGAAGCCACTCCATTGAATAATAAATGTGAAGTCCCAGATGACCACTTTGTTGTTTAGAAGTTGATAGGGGTTAAAAATAGCAATCAAAACAAATAAACAAACAAAAAGGCCAGATGCTATGTAGACGTTTAGTGAATGCTGCAGCTCTGGGGCAGGAAAAGATCTCTTTCCAGACCCACCACAGGAGGCATGGCTCAAGTCCCTATAACAAAAGACAGACTAATAAGAGAAAAGCATCATATTTTTATAATGGAAGTTTTATGTGACATGGGAGCCTTTATAAATGAAGATCCAAAGAAGTAGATAAGCTTGTGTATTTTTATACTTAGGTTTGATGAAGAGTGGACAATCACGGTGAAATACAATTCGAGGACAAAAACTATGATCTAATGGTAATAAACTGGGGGAACTTAGCAAGGGCTATTTGTTCAGATCCTTCTTGGATGGTCTGTGTTCAGTTTCTTTCCTCTGGGTGTGGGAAGGGTACTTCTCACATGAGGATCTTATGACCTACTTCCGGGGAGAAGTGTGAGGAAAGTGAACTTTCTAGGTTTTATGACTTGCCTCAAGGAAGAGCGGTGAGGGGAAGGTGAGAGTGGCTTTCCTGCTTAATATTTTGGGGTAGCAGATCTTGAATCTTATCACAGTTTAACCCTAATCCATATCCACTTCAAGCTTCAGACAGTTTGGAGAACTAGTAGGGATGCCAGCCCTCTCTTTGAAACGGGCATTAAAACTCTTTCTGGGAAAGAATTCTTCTTAAAGGAAAAGACACCTCTGATAAGATTCACCCAGAACTAGGCCAGCCTCAGCTGGCTTATCTGTGAAATGGGTATAACAATACCTGCCTACCATGAAGCATGTGAAAAATGACTGAGCTGACGCTTGCAGAAATTCACAGTGCCAATACGCAGTAAGAATTCAGAATCTTCTTGTATTATTGTTGTTATAATTATGGTGTCCCTTCGTTAGTGAAGGCTAAAAATCCTTACCTGTTGGAATTTTTCTTAAATTGATATGATAAATGTGTATATTTCAAATAACCTTTTTTTTTTCCTTTATTTAAGGTTCAGGGGTAACATGGGGAGTTTGTTATACAGGTAAATGTGTATCATGGGAGTTTGGTGTGTACATATTATTTTATCACCCATATACTAAGCATACTAAGATATTTTTTCCTTATCTTCTCCCTCCTCCCACCCTCCACCCTCAAGAAAGCCCCAGTGTCTGTTGTTCCCCTCTTTGTCAGCATGTGTTCTTGTTTTTTAACTTTCACTTATAAACAAGAATGTGTGTTATTTGGTTTTCTGTTCCTGCCGTTAGTTTACGTAGGATAATGGCCTCCATCTCCATCCATTTTGCTGCAAAGGACATGGCCTCATTCTTTTTTATGGCTGCATAGTATTTCATGGTGTATGTACCACATTTTCTTTATCCGGTCTGCTATTGATGGGTATTTAGGTTGATTCCAAGTCTTTGCTATTGTGAATAGTGGTGCAGTAAATATACACGTGCAAGTGTCTTTATGGTAGAATGACTTATATTCCTTTGGGTATATGCCCAGTAATGGTACTGCTGGGTTGAATGGTAATTCCGATTTCAATTTTTTGAGGAATTGCCGCACTGCTTTCCACAGAGGCTGAACAAATTTACACTCCCACCAACAGTCTATAAGCATTCATGTTCCCCGCAACCTTGCCAGCATCAGATAACCTTCAAATTAAACTTCTGTTGAGAACAATATAGGTTAATAATTTTTTTTCTTCAATAAAGGATCCTAAAGGCCTTGTTAAGAATACTGGAGTATAGCTGAGGGTTGTTAGTCTCAATTGGTTGTGAAGATGATTTTTCCCCTGGGGAGCCTATTTACTGTCAGAACCAGAATCTGAGGACAGGTACCACAAAGGCATCAGGTATTGGTCATCCCCAGAACTGAGGACTTGGTCCTCACCATTGGTCTCAAAGAAATTTCAGGAATGTGGTGGTAGCTAAGAATTTTCATTAATAATTTTCTAGAAAGGGTCCAGTCAGCCTAATGGGCAGTTACATTATTTTGGTGGATTTTAGTCAACTACCTAAAATTTTAAAGCACGGAGCTGGGCTACAAAAAATATCAAAGAGCTTGCTTTTGAGAGCCATCTGCATAAATAACTATTTACATCAAAAGGCAATATAGAATGTTTTTATTATTGTTATTATTTGTTTAGATGTTCATTCTGTAGGACCATTAGAGTGTAAGTCACATCTGTTAATATGTTTG
The DNA here is from genome assembly GCF_009828535.3 of Hylobates moloch. NCBI lineage: Eukaryota > Metazoa > Chordata > Mammalia > Primates > Hylobatidae > Hylobates > Hylobates moloch. The sequence continues at coordinate 9,225,672 of NW_026652295.1, read as the reverse complement.
GTAGACAGAAGACGTTCCACGTGAGCTGTTGAGTGATTGTAACAGGGTGCACTACAGATAAAATGCCAGGAGGGATCACAGGATTAAGAAGTGCATCACAGACATCTTCAGGGGGAGGGGATAGAACCACTAAGAGATTGAGGTTGCAAGATGTTCAAAAACCTAGAAGCAGAACTACCATTTGACCCAGGAATCCCATTACTGGGTATATACCCAAAGGAATATAAATCATTCAGTTACAAAGATACATGCACATGCATGTTCACTGCAGCACTATTCACAATAATGAAGACATGGAATCAGCCTAAATGCCCATCAATGGTAGACTGGATAAATAAAACGTGGTATATATACACTATGGAATACTATGCAGCTATAAAAAGGAACAAGATCATGTCCTTTACAGGGACATGGATCTAGCTGAAAGCCATTATCCTCAGCAAACTAACGCAGGAACAGAAAGCCAAACACCGCATGTTCTCACTTATAAGTGGGAGCTGAATGATGAGAACACATAGACACATTGTGGGGAACAATACACACTGGGACCTGTCGGGGGTGTGGGGAGAGGGAGAACACCAGGAAGAATAGCTAATATACGCTGGGCTTAATACCTAGGTGATGGGTTGATGTGTGCAGCAAACCACCATGGCACATGTTTACTTGTGTAACAAACCTGCACATCCTGCACATGAACTCGGGAACTTAAAATAAAAGTTGAAAAAAATGTTCAGAGTGTTAAAAACTGCATCAAGTCTGTAGGGAAAAGTGAAGGCTGGCAATCGCTCCAATAATAAAATGTGTTTTCCCTTCCTGCCAAACAGAACAGAAAGTATCTTGGACTATTTGAAATAGCAGCCCCCAAATTTTTTCCCCTGTGTCAGAACCAAACAAACAAACAAAAAATAATTACCTCCTGCCACAGTCAAGGAAAATTTACTCTTTAACAGCCTGACAAAATGTCACTGAATTACATCCATCCCTAGGTATCACCTAGCAAAATCCTGGATCCCCAAAGAAATACACTGGGCTATTTCACATTCAGTGTATATAAGAAACGTACAAAATTCAGGGTGAAAACAAGCACAACAAAAGCACCAGAACATCCAGAACTTGACAGGAAAGAGAAGTCAACTGAGGCTTTTTGCTTTCAGAGTAAAAATGCTGTTGCTCAAAGTCCTATTCATTCCAATGGGCTCTACCCAATAACGTCAAGTTTTTTCACTAACCACACAATTCTGCCTGCCAGTCACTCTGCTGGTAGTTTGTGGGAGACAGTTAAAACAGTAAATTTTAAAGCAGTGTAATTTTGTAATAACAGGAATACAGTCACCGAACACATACATGTGCACTGTGTATGTAAATGATATAGGGACATTTAAGATATTTATTTCATTACATTTTAAATACAAGTCTAAGACAGGTTTATCTTTTCTCAGTTTGTGAGTTGGAGAAATTGGCTTCCATAATGTTGTCTGAGAGTGCAGAGCATCTTACGAATACTAGTTGGAGAGAGATGGTTATCTATTCCTGTGCAGAAAGAAAGAGTTGAGAAGCACTACCCAAATGAATGGGCAGGGCTTCATTCCAGGAGAAGTACTGAGTGTGTGGAGGAAAGTCACTGTATACACCTGTAAGGTTACATTTTTAATGGATCTTGGAATGAGATTACAGTGTTAGGGCATCAAGGGTGGCTTTCCTTTGGCATCAGGCTGGGCTAGGAGGCAAACACATGAAGGTTAAGTGAAAGGGTTACTTATAAGTATTTGAGATGGCTCCTGAGGAAAGCAGTGGATATATGAGTAAGCCCAAAGGTATATTACTCCAGACACCAAAGCACCACTTCCAGATATTATCGCCTGGATCCAAATAACTCTACATCGTAATGTTGGTCTTCCAGTATTGGAAGGTGGGGCTGGTCAAATATGGTGAGTTAATTTGTCTCTACCTCAGTCCCCTCACGTAAAATGAGGTAATAGCAACTCCTTTATTTGAGTTACTGTAAGAATCATATTAAATCAAGTTAAATTATAGACTCTAAGCTTAGGCACATTCGCTCTGAGTATCTTGCTAAAAAGATTTTGAATAATTCTTTGGCAGAGACATTTGGAGCCTACTTGTCTTCTGACATTTAACCTGGAACTATTTCAAATAGAAAACATTGCCTCCTTTGTTAATGATATTCATTAACAACGAATAGGCTTAGATCTCTGGGAAGAAAAATGCCCCAAAATAAGCCTTGTGACTTTCAGTTCTGGCAGGATGATGACGTAAGTGTTGAGGTTATCTTATTTTCCCAACCTGCCAGGGTCAGGAGCCAAAAGTCATATTTTATTTTCTGATTTTGTTCTATCAGCACCTGGAAATTCTAGATAAGATATAACCAAAAGAGTTTTAAATTCATAAACACTCAAGAATGAATGTGATCTCCTTGGGTACCATCAATGAAGAGGAAATTAAAAACTAGAAAGGAAAATGAGTAAACTGGGGCTGTTGCTGCCTGGGAGAGGGGAAAACATATAATCAGTCTTGTTGATCTAAAGGTTTGGATTCGTTTTTGGTTTGCATTTTTTACCTTTTTATTTTTATGTACTTATTTTTAATTGATACATAATATTTGTATATGTTTTGGGGGTACACGTGATATTTTGATATATGCACACAATGTGTAATGATCCAATCAGGGTACTTAGGGCTTCCTTCACCTCAAACATTGGATTTTAATGACCTTTCAGGAGATGAGGCTTTGGACCTTTTAGGTTTAGGGTGTTGAAAGAGCCTTTTCCGTAAGTTTTGGATACTCAAAATGTGTCTAAAAGGGATAGATAGACAAAAAATGTGTCCACTAGACGGAGATAAAAGAAAAAAAATCTTTTTTGGAGAAATAAAAAGTCTATCTTTCTCTATGTTTCATTTAAAATACTTTTTCTCCTAATAATCTACAATAGAATTTCTATAATAGAAAATATATAGTGTTTAAAATTAAAAAGATTTATCATAGAGATTTGACCCTCTGAACAAAGAACTTCTGAACTGGAAGCCAGATCTGAGGAAACTTCCTAGCCTACATCTCTAAGAGATGAAAAAAGTGAAGTGAAAAGTGATTCGTAGCGATTTGCAAAGATTACAGAGAAGGTCTAACATACATATTATACAATTTCCAGAACCGAGACTAGCTAGAATGAGGGAAAGATATGAAGGGATTAACAGTAATTTATTAATTTCCCAGACTCTTTGGAATACATGAACTCTCAGGTTAAGGGAACAGAAATTCTGAGGCGGACAAAGTAAAATCAGTCCACTTCTGGACACATTCTGGTGAAACTTCAGACAGCAACAGTAGAGGACTGAAGACAATAGAAAAATATATTCAAAATTCTGAGACAAAGTTGATAAAGAAAAAAATGTACTCACCTAACCTATTATTCAAGAGTGGGTCAGAGGTGTCGCAAATGAATACGTTTTTGACTAAGGATACTGTATTTGTTTCCTAGGTTTGCTATCAGAAAATACCACAAACTTGGTGGCTTAAAACAGCAGAAATTTATTGTCTCATGGTTCTGGAAGCCAAAAGCCTGACATCAAGGTGCTGGCAGAGCCATGCTCCCTCTGGGGCTTCGAGGGAAGGGCCTGCACCTGCCTCTCTCCTAGCTTCTGGGAGCCCCTGGCACTCCTTGGTTTGCAGATCCATCACTCCAGTCCTTCACATAGCCTTCTCCCTGTGTGTCTTCACTTCATCTTCTCTCTGTGCTTTTCTGTCTCTGTGTTCAAATTTCCCTTTTTTATATGGACACCAGTTATACTGGGTTAGAGTCCACCCCAATGACCTCATCTCAACTTGGTTAAATCCTAAAAGATTCCGTCTCCCAAAGAGGTCACATTCTGAGGTCCTGGCGGTTAGGTATTCCACGTATCTTCTGTTGAGGCACACCATCCGACACATAACAAGTATACCCTCAATGGAATGCTGAAAGAACTTACAAAGGATATCTTTCAATTACAAGGAAAAAGGCAGGAATGGATAGCACCTTTGTATTTTTTTTAATTTCTGTATTTGAAATGTTTTGTAATTTTACAAAGGAATATAAAATACGTGCCTTTTCTATTCTATTTTAATAAATATAAGGCAATTAAGAGACCTTGAATAACAAATGAAAGAAAAAATGATCAGATAATTTACATAATTAAATGATTGTTTATTCAACTAATTAACTCAATGAAAACTCAAAGTTAAGTCAAAAGGTTGTGGCTATGGCATCTTTAGTTTTCACAAGACAAATATGCCACAGTTTGGAAACCATAGTTTTAAACCATTCGAATACGTGTGAGAATCTGTCTTGCTTATAATTTGCAAGATAAATAGCTATAAAAATAGTACTATAGGAAAATATTGTTATGAGAAAATTACTTAGATCCTTTGAGAGTTCGGTGAAAGATCTTTCTCTGGCTTCAATTGTATTTGGTTACTTATCCATTAATGTGGATAAATACAGAATTTTTAGACCAGTACAGAAGATTGAGAGAGAAATGTGTTAAATCATTTTTTAAAATGTAAAGTCAGATACAAATTAAGAACTGTGATGATTATTTTCTTATAACTGATTATCTCACATCATTGTGCTTTTTGGTGACATTTTGCAATATCATTATTGAACTTTGACAATGGTATCTGAGCTGAAAGAACCTTCTGTTAATTATCAGCTAGAACTGTTATGCTTGCAGTTCTCGTTTTCGATGGGTGTGAGGATTGGCCAACCTAAAACAATGATACAAATAATAGGTTAAAGAAGCAAAAACAGCAAAATTCAGGCAAAGAACATTGATTAATGAATTTTTTAAAATTCTTAAATGTCATGTACTCAAGTTTGGCTAAGCCTCAGGCAGATTTAATGAACATGACGAGAGCCTGCTGTATGCAGTTGGTAACCCAGGCTGACTCCAAATTTGCTGACATTACAGGGTTGTTATTTCTGGAAGGATATATAATTCTGGAATAATTTCTTTAGTGATTCCGTTAAGACTATGATTTCCTTCAATTTAGGGTTACAGATTTCATTTTTCACATTATCTCACACCACAAAGAAAATAAAATCATGTCTTGGATTGAGTGCCTATGTCAGCCAAAGGAAAAAAAAATATTTAATTTTGATGGTACTTAACCCCATTTTATTTGATAAGTACATCTGTTTTTTTGGATCACATGTCAGTGTGTGAATGATGAAATTTAATGACTGCTAGTTTAAAGGCAAAAAATGATTTTGCTTACACTAAATTATGCAATCTTGAGGATTCCTTAAGGAAGAAGTAAACAGATGCCATCATATTGATGGTATTAAAGCACACGCCATAGCAAAGAAGTTACTGGAACAGAGATCTCAGAGAACAGAATGTGGCCACCCCGGCTTCCTTATGACAGAATATGGACATTTATTCATCTCTAACTTTCAAGAAGTTCTGTTGTTTAATTATTTGTGATCAGATGAGGCTTTTTCTTTGGACAAAGAGAATAAAATCAATTTAATTACTAATAAAATCTTTTGGGAATGCTATCATAGGAGTTTAGTTTTGTATATTTAAACGAAAGGACTAAACACTGTAGGCCAAGATAAGGCAGAATGGTGATTCAGTGTGTGTTTTATAACCTGACTAGAATTCTGGCTCTAAAACCAACTTAGCAATGTGAGTTACAGCAGTTTCTCAATCTGCCTGTGCCTCCCCCACTTCAACTGCAAAATAGTCATCACAATAAGCTCCATCTCCTTAATCTTATGATGTCGCCACCAGTAGGGTACTAGGTCAGAGTAAATGTTATAATTCAGCTCAGTGCCTGACATGCTGAAATACTAAAATAATGTTTAACTTAAAACAAACCAGCTTTAAAAAACCATAAACAAAACTCAAATATACACCTTCAATGAAGTTTTGGTTAACTAAAGAATGTCGTTATTCTTCCCCTTCATATCATGTCCGTGATTATATTGTTTGAAAGGATAGATGAGCTGCTGTGAATGAACAATATTTATATTTTGATATTTTAAATCCTTCCTTTCTAAAACTAGTGAAGTTTTTAGACCCAGGTAGAAAGGAAAATTTGCTTTTCTTTGCCCTAATCCAATATGAATGGTGCACGTAGAAGAAGAGGAGATTAATTAGGACACAGATGCACACAGAGGGAAGCCCGTGTGAGCAGACAGGAACAAGATGGCCATCGGCAAGCCAAGGACAGAGGCCTCAGGAGAAACCAGCCTTGCCAACAACTTGAGCTTGGAATTCTAGTTTCTAGAATTTTGAGAACACAGATTTTTGTTGCTCAGGGCACCCAGTGTATAGTACTTTGTTATGGCAGCCCTTTCACACAAATACAGGAGGGGCTCATGAAAAACTGGTGACAATAAATTGTTCTTTATTATCTGGTAAGAAAGGAGGAGTCACAAAAGACTTCAACCTTTAGAAATCAACATGTGATTCTGGCATCACTGAAATGAGCTTAATCTGTGCTAGGAGGGGTGCCTGGCTCCCCTGTTCTTTCCATTTAGCCACATTAATGGAGGTTTTAGATAATTGTAGGGTACACATAAGTACCTCAGAGAAAATCTTACTGAAACTTCCTGTGCTGTTAAACTATTTTGTGGATCTGTAGAATTTTTTAAAAGTATACCAGCCAGTTAATATGTATATATCAGTGTGGCAAGGTGTCATTATTAGAGTAGTAGATGGGTACCATTTTTGTTTTACTGGAGGGAAATCCAATATGAATAAAATAGCAACTTTTCAAACATGACATTTAATCCATGCATGTAAATCAAACTTAGAATCTATTATTCATTATTAAAAGGGTGGCATATTTTTATTACACTGAGAATGAAACACAAATACTGTGAAAAATTTAGTGCCTTTTCTTGAAATTTTAAGACACTTATCATATAGTCATCTAGCTGGGACTGGCACTCACGTTAAAATATAGCCATAAAATTAATAAGTTTGAAGTTTTATGCCTGAAAAAAGGATGCTCACTTTCAATGAAATAGGCAAATTTATTTTTTATTTAAAGCTTCCTAAATACTTAAGATGGTCAAGTACTTCGGTAATGCTCCAAGTCCAATGTGTATATGAAGAATATAGTTCATATTCTTGTCATTATTAGTCATGGCCACCATGTTCTTCCCTGAGGTGCTTCCTGAAAACTGCATATATCAGAAACTGATTAAAATGACCTAAAGTATTAATTCTTAAAATATGATGAACCCAACATTTTGCAAGAGGTTATTTTCTGTGTGACATTTAATATCTAAGAATTGAAATGATTGTAATAACTCACAGGAAGGAACAGTCTTAGTAAAGCTAGACTGGCACATGATTGCTTTATTGATTATTGGTTATTACCATTAATAATGGAGAGCTCTGGAGTATATTATACTGTGCAGCTTTAGACAGTTTTTCATTATATCAGTTGGAAGAAGTCCCTTTGTGTTAGTTCTTAAAAGGGTCACTTCTGCTGGTTAAGGGGACCTCGGACTTGTGAGACTCTTGATGGCCAGTGGCCCTTCCTCAATGACATGGGCAGTCATGGGGCATCCTACTTCCAGCGATGGCCTCTCCCAACTCAACCCCCAACTTGCTTCCAACTGCTACAGCACATGTGCGTCTCCGGTCAAGCAAAGGGACACCCCACTCTCTTGCCCCTTGCCCCCACGAAAACAAATGAAAACTTGACCCAAAGTGTAGTAATTAAGAGCATATCTTTAGAGTGAGGCTGACGAGAGCTGGAATCCTGGTTCTGCTATTTACTAGCAATCAATACTTTAGGAAAATAATTTAAAATATCCCTGGCCTCAGTTTTCTCATTTGTGAAATGGGAATCTAATATCTAATTCATAGGGGTTTTATGAGCATTAAATAATGTGATGTATCAGCTCTTTAGCATAGTAGATTGCATGTAGGAAATAACTGGCAGCTATAGTTATTTTTTTATTTATCAGTAGTCCTTCATGTACAATGTTCTCTGCCTTCCTCTGTATGTTAACTTTCTACAGTCTTTCAAAACATTTCTTAAAAAACTCTCAGTCAATCCTTTTTTAATTCTCTCCTTTGAGAAAACTCAGTTTACACTAAATCTGATGTACTTTTGTCTACATTACTTGCTGCTGGGTGATGTGAGAGGTTTCAAGGCAATGGGTACAGAAAGTCACTGTATCACTTATTCTCTGGGAGGAGTGGGAGAGTACCATTTACTGAGTACATGTAGTGTGCCAATTACATCACTATGCACTTAATGTATACTATCAATGCTAACATCACACAACCAAATTCATTGTTAAACCCATTTTGCAGGTGAGAAAAACTGAGGTTTTAGAGATGAGAACTTGCTCAGATGTTTGAAGCTGAACTTAAGTCCACATGTGAATGATTCCTCAGTCCAAACATCAAGGTTCACAACATGCCCTAAAGGAAGCAGCAATCGCTGATATATTAGTTTTTCATATCTGCAAATTACCCACCAATTCCTATCCTTTTTCTTTGTATTTCTGTAAGACTTGTTTCTACTTCTAAAGCCAACCTTCTCTCTCTTTCCAGTCTCTGCTTTCTGCCTCTCAAAGGATAGGCTCTGTATTATCCAGTAAATTAACATTCAGAAAAGAGGCTGTCACATTGCATGACATTGACAGGTGGTCATTCAGTCTTAAGAATACTTGGCAGCACCAGAATGTAAGATTCCTGAGAGTAGGGACTTTGGTGTTTTGTTAACTTCTGTATCATCAGCAACTAGAAAGGCATCTGTCTTAATAAATATTTTCAAAATAAACAATTCTAAGACTTACAGAGTCAAGTTGAGGTTATAAAAGAAACAACTATTGACTGCCTTTTAGTTGAATTTTTTTTTACTTTGAAACATTTTTGGTGTTTTATGCAGATTCACATTTTTAATTTTATTGGGAATGCTTTTATAATGCCATAAATCCATCTTTGTCCTTTGTGTCTGTTCTCTACATCTGTTCACATCCAATGTATTCAGAGTTAAGAATGCCCTAGTTACAAAATAGTAGTTCTTGTTCACTTGGCATGCAATTCAACAATCAAATCATTTTGAATTCTCTAAAGAGGAGGAACTTGCTTCTATATTTGAACTCACTCACATTCAGAGGGAATATGCTTTAATATTTCGACATCTATACAAAATGCTTTACAATTACTTTTAAGGCATTAATTCTCCTATGAACACTGAGTGAAGTCACGAAGGACTGAGTAGGGCAAAGAATTTTTCCAAGGTCACACTGCCTGTTAATTGCAAAGGATGGGCCTGGCTATCTTTTCCCATCATCTGCCTCATACATATATAAAGCAATAGTCAATGACTTTGAACTGATGAGGCTCTCAAAGCTTAAGGTGGTGGCAAAAAGCAGATTTATGTTCAGACAAAATCATCACTAAACTCTGGGACCAATAAAGGTCAATTTAGCAAACTGCAAATCAGGTCATATCCAGCCTCTGCTCAAGATTTTCCATTGCATTTAGATCTTCACTGCATCTATAATAAGATCCAAAATGCCTTACCTGGGCCTTCAAAGAGTGTATGATCTGGCCTCTATCCCATTATCTACTTTCATTGCATTCTAGTTTTTGGCTTGTGTATTTTAGTTCAGCCTCACCATCGTTCTCTGAACACACTGAGCTCATTTCTTGCTGCAGGGCCACCGAATTCATTACTGCTTCTTGCCTGGTAGGGTTTTCTCTCACACCTTGACATGGCAGTTCTCAGGGTAAGGGTTGCTTCCCTAGGCAAGAGTTTCTTAACAGAATAGCCCCCTCCTCTAGTCATTTTCTAGTCCATTGCTATTTATTTTCATTATTTCAGTATCAATTATGACAAGCTAAACATTTATCACTACTGATAAGGTCTCATATATATTTGTTTATTGTGTATTCTCTTTCCTATCAGACTGTACTCAGTGAGAGTAGAAAGCTTTTTGACTCACTCAATTATTTTTATCCCCAGTGCCAAAAGTGGTGTCTAAATGCAAAATAGAGATTTAATAAATATGCATGAACGATTGAAGGGAAACACTAAAGTCGGAGATAGGGAGTTTTGATATAGTCAACTCAATTCAGTAGCTGGAGAAACATGAGCAAGTCATTACTTTCCTAAATCATTTTTTTCAATCACCTGTAAAATGGGCTAATGTCGACAACATTACAAGGTTGATGTGCAGATCAAATGTGATAATGTGCATATAAGAGCTTTGTAAGATATAAAATGCTGCACAGGCATTAACTTCATTGCTAGATATCTTTGGTGCGATGTGGGCTGCCCAAAGGGAAAACGTTGATGAGCAATTATTGCCAAAAGTTTTCTCCTTTCCAAATGATATATTTCCATGTTCCTTGTAAAGCCATTTGTGGTTAATTTGTTGGTCTTTGATCTAATCAGGCTGCAGATGTTCAGAAATGCCATCTTTTTGTGCACTGAGGCTCACTCACTGGAGTTTGTAAAAGTAATGGGCTGTGCCCAATTTTTCCCCAATGTGTTCAACTCTCAGGGACAATGAAGGGAACGATCTATCTTTTGCCTAACAAGGAGAAACTAAAAAGAAAATTTGACTTTTTGTTTTCACAGTCAAAAAAAAAAGTGAGAGAGAGGAGGAGAATCCCAGAACTGAACTTTCTAAATTAAAATATTCAATTAGATTTTTTTCATCTCTCTAGAGTAAAATATTCGTAGTTGAACATCTGAGTAGCATGTGAAGAGATGAGTTATGACATATTGAGGTTGAGGTCAGGTAATGGAATTGCAATATAATGTGATGACATACCATATATTTTCTCTTGATTTCAGTCATGTTTGATTGAAAATGGTGGAAAGGTCATATTGCTTAACCAGTAATTATTCAGGTATGACTCAATTAGATTTTAGGCAGAAATGTAGTTGTTGTAAGCGGTAGAGGATCCAACATGTGATCAAGGATTCACAAACCTGGCTTGCTTATCTTTGTGTCCATTCTGGGTGGTGATTCTCAGGAAAGTGTGGGCTGAAGGACCATCTGATTCACAATTACCTCAGATTCTCATTAAAATTCAGAGTACCAAGCCCCACACCAGACTCACTGATTCAAGGTAAGCGTGAGGTCTGGGAAGTCTACACTTTCAATAATCACTCATGGGTAATTCTTTTACAAACTAAATTTCTGAGGCTGAGAGTTTAGGGTCTTAAAAACATCACAGTATGATTGTTGGTGCTTCTCAAATAATTAAATTCATTGTTGAGAAATTGTAAAATTAGATTCAGGGACTTTAGGTTTGAGAGATCATGGAATCGTGCCCTTCATTTAAGGAGAATTTTTATTCAGAATTATTCATTTGTAAGCTAACTGGTAAACTTAGCCCTTTAGAAAGACTTATTCTTTAAGAATCCCTGATAGTAGGATTTTATTGGAGTAAAAATGCTTTTTCTTGATAGGCAATATGTCTGTTTTGGTTACCTGAACTCAAACCAAGCAATTTAGAAGAGAACTGGCTAGAAACAGAGAAATATCTGGAAGAGGAGCCCCAGCTTCCCAGTTTGTGGGAATCATGAAGAGTGGTAAATAGGATAGAGCAGAATGACCTTGAGGTCTCTCACCGTGAATCCGAGGTGGGTTGTCCCTAGTTGGCCCCTCCTACATTCAGGAAGCTTAGCGTGACTGGCTATGGTGCAGATTGCCTAAAATCACATCCCAGCTCTACCCTTCACATCTGTTTTGTATGACCTTGGGCCTTCCCTCAGTTATGTTATTTGTAAAATTGAGTCTGTAGAATCTACTTTATAGGATTAGGTGGCTATTGAGTTAATAAGGATAAAGTGCTTTTAAAAAGTGTCTTGCACTTAGGGAATGAGTGTTAACTGTTGATACCAATTTTTAAAATTAAGGAACCCAAAAAATAAATTTCCTAAAACAGGAACCTGGAACTACTAGATTTGACATGAGAATGCTGGTTTTCCCTTGGTATAGGAAGTAAGACTCTCTCTCTTCTGTTCAGAAGCAATGACAGTTGTAGTTGTTACTACTCTGTGTTCTTGATCCCTAGGCCACGATAAGTTTCTAAGAATAGCTACTTTTTCTTATCCTATAGCAGAAAGACTGGAGATTAGAGCTGATTTACCTATTTATTTTTCTGGACTGAGAGAATGGAAAAAACAGTAATGGTTCTATGAAACTTTCAGGGGATAACCTAGATGACTCCATTCTGTGGCTTTAATTCCCACTCAGGTAATCAGAATTGTCTGCCTCAAAGAGAAAATTTTGTTATTTCTAATGCACATTAAGTATACTGTTTTGCCGTGTTGACTATCCCTATTCCTCATAGAATATCAGACTTGGAAGATATCCTTTAGTTTAGTTCCCATTCTCCTTGTCTGACACACCGTCCTTGGGCGGTTTACCAGTTATTTCTATATTTTCCTCTAATTTTGGGTCCTATTTATAATGATTATTTATAGTCTTAGTTAATTCCAACATCTGGCCATTTGTGGGTCAGTTTCATTGATTGGTTTTCTTTTGTTCATGCATCACATTTTCTTCCTTCTATGAATGTCTCACGGTTGTGTATTATATGCCAGATATTGTATATAAGCCAATTACAGAGACTGGAGTGGAAAATATTTCTCCTCCACAAGGGCTGATCTCTCTGATCAAATCAGGAATTGAGCTAAGTTGGGGTTGGGTTTATAGCTTTAGTTAGTTTTAATTTACTACCAGTTTCAAAAGCTTTAAGCTGTAAAAGGTCACTCCTTCCAGCTGGGCTTGCTTATCCATGCACAATGTAACTGACATTCTGCTCTGCTCTCCAGCACTGTCCCAGGATTTCTGTGCCACTGAAAATCTCTTTTTGCTCCCTATCTAGACTCAATTGCCCACATGCTGCTGAGCACTTGTTAAAAGTCCCAAGGTTGAGAACTGGTAAGTAGTGAGAGCTTGCTCTTTGTCTGAAGCTTATATGTTTTCAATATTCCATAGAGCCCATGATTGTTAACTCAAGAGGTTCAGCCAGTTTCTCTTTCCCCTACAAAGTAGTCTACCCAGTGACTGTTCTGCTTCCTCACCTGTTTCCTGGCATTAAAGCTGCCTCTATCCTAGTTCATATAGGAAGCATTTATCCCTCTGTGAGTTTTAGTTTCCCCTAAATTTCTGTGTCCTCAGTCTCCCAATGGGTTAAAAATATAATTATTTTTCATTTTTATGATGGAAGTGTTGGTTACTTTTGATCGTCTCCATCATAATCAGAAGCAGGACCTTGAAGGCGCTCTGATTTTGAAATCACTTAATATACTTCTTTTCTGTAAAGATAATAATCATTACAAAAATCAGAAAGTCCAGAAAAATGAAAAATGTTTTGTGAATATGCATGTTTATAATTTTTGCATCATTTAGTCCTCTCTGGATTGTTTTAATTTAAAAGTATACCAAAAAGTAATTTAAAAGTGTATCCTTTACATTTTTAAAGTATAAGGAATTTTGCTTTCTCTTCCAATCCTTCATTCAACAGTAAGACTTCAAAATTCCCGTTTGCTTCTTGGATTCCATTTTTTCTCCATTCACCTTTCACATGTGCCTTTTGCAATGTGGAAGATCAAATGCATCACTCTTATGCTATGCAGTGGAATTCAGCTTTGTAGCAGCTCTTCCTTCCAAAGGGGTACTCTTCTCTTTTAACGTTTATTTTAGGTTTGGGGTTCATGTGAAGATCTGTTACATAGGTAAACTCGTGTCGTGGGGGTTTGTTGTACAGATTATTTCATCACTCAGGTATTCAGCCCAGTACTTGAGGGTGGAGTGTGGGAGGAGGGAGAAGAGCAGCATCACAGAGGTGTTCTTCATGGCACTCATTAAATAAAGGGACTCTAAGGCTATTATGATCGCCACCTACCAGGACTCTCATGACAGAGGGCATTGATAGTTGGGGGAGACCAACACATGTATTTTTCTTAACATATGGTATTTAACTACAAAGCTACTGAAAAATCCTTATGGGAATGTCACATCATAGGATAGCTATGGAAGTACTCAGATTTGTGAAAAGGATCCTCTGCAAAGTACACTGAAATTTAGTGGTCTTTCTTGCCAAAGAGGAAAGGAATGAATTACAGGCTACACATTGCAGGGAAGAAGATTTCTCCTACAATGTGCAGCAAAGGAAAGGCACCAACGAATAACTATAACTGTTATCAGATAAAGTCATTTCCTTTATTTAATAATTTATGGCTTTTATTTTCCTTCTCAGTATCGGTGACTAGGTTTGGTCTGGTTCACATGCTTAACTATTTTAGGGGCTGTCAGAGTAGTTGTGTGTGACTCCTCCATCTTGTAGAACGCGTTGAGATGAAGTTCCTCTTGAGTTGACACAGGACTGCATGGTGTTAATTATTGTGCTTGGTAGCTTTGAAGTATTTCTCATACACTCAGAAAAAAAAAGATGCTGCTGTTTTGCATCTTTACAGATGTATTTTAACTTTGACTATGTGATTTTTCTGTTTATTAAAATGAACTATTACTAAGTCATCTTAGAAGTGGTTGGGATGGTCCTAGAAGAAATAAATTTTAAAAAGGCACATTTCATATTTACTAAGAATTTTCGTATTTACTAAGTGGATAATTACATTAACTTTGAGAAGAAGATATTTATAGCTTTGTTTTTTATTGATGAGAGAACTCAAGTGCACGGAAACTTACATATAAAAAAAGAGAAGTGACTTCCTAAGACTGCAACAAAATTAATGATAGAATTGGGTCAGTACTGGACAAATTCTTAATTCCGTCTGCTTTGAATGTATAGCTGAATATATAGGAGTTTAGTGTAGCAGGGGCTCTAGTTTTCACTTCTAAATGCAGGGCAAAAAATAGATGAAATTATTGTCAATAGCATCAGTTCAACTTGATTTTTAAATGATGGCCCAAAACAGGATTCTGACTCCATTTCTTCTCCTTCTCCTGATTTAACTTTTATTCTCGTATCACAAAGGTTACTCACAGCCAACTAGCCAAATGAAAAGTACAGCTTGAATAAGGTTCTCTTTTGTCAGTAGTTTGTGCCTAATGTTTTTAGCTTTCTCATAGGCTGTTGTAAAAGGAAAGATAAATCTGGTTTAAATAAAACCTGATCCTGTTAATGGTTTAATAGCAGCTGCCACAGGGTTATGGCATTTTTCAACAGATGCCTCTGTTTCATTTTATACCTAAACTAAGTCTTGGAATATTTATAAAAACCATATACAATATACCTACACACTTTTGGTTAAATATATTGTTTAAAAATAGTCTAAGTCCCAATCTTTGTCTACTTGTAATTATCCACACAAAATTCTAAAAAGAAATCCAAGGCTATAACCCATTTTGTTAAAAAGATTATTTATGTCTTGCATTTCTCTAAATTTTGTTTTAAGGTCATGGAATAAGCTCTATCTCTACATCTGGGGACTTGATCAGCGGCTTGGTCATTCTGATTATTTCACCCATCTTTACACTCAGTTCTATTTGTTTAGCACTGACAACTTGCTTATACAGCGTGTGCATTATAGTGTCAACTGAAATAAACAGAAAAATCACAAAATTAAATAGGACTCTATTTTTTCTTGCAGAGGTGGACTTTGGAATAATAATTCAAGTTATCATCATGGGTAGGATAATTTGCGATAATTTGTTTAATCACTTTTTAAAAAGCCTTTGTTCTGTGCAATGCAGTTGTGCTGGGTAAGTGAATGACACAAAAATGAATGGCAGGCATTCAAAACAATAACTATTGTGGAAGATAGAAATAGTTATACAGTAGAGGTACCAGCTCAATCAAAGAGGAATGAAGACACAGACTACTATGTGACTGAACATGTTGCAAACTTGATTTCTAAAACCTATAAGGTTTAGAATCTTTAACTGGCAGGGTCAAATTTGTGTAGGTCACATTTTCATGGTTGCTCAATTACCTGGGGCTGGAAGATTGTTTATGTAAATATATCCAATAGTGAGTTTTCAAGGGCAAACCACAGGAGTATAGACCAACGTTTTACTTAATTCTAGATTGTCTATAGGCATCACTGAATGTAACGTGTTTCTAAAACCACAAGCGTCCCAATCTTCTCTTTTCTTAATATTTTTCATAGGCGCTCCCTCAAAAGAAAAATGTGAGCCCTGGCATGGCTTTCTTGTTTGAACTCTTTCTCCTTCGTGGAACATACATTTGCCTGGACCGGGCTGTGGGCTGGGCAGTGTTCCCGTTGTGTGATAACAACTTTGATACAGTGGAGGGAAAATTTAAGTGTCCCCTTCTCCGAGGACATTATGACCAGAAACTCAGCAACTTTAGGAAAGTTGAAGATTTGATTTGCCTGGACTTGGACCACTGGCTGTGCCATCTCTATTTTCAGGTTTGTGATATGATTTTTTAAGTGGCAAGGCATTAAAATGTTTTCTAAAGCTGCTTCTTTCTAGCCTTCAGCTTCCTTTCATGCCATTGGAAAATTTAATGAGTAAAGTAGCATAGAATGGTAAAAGTTATTACATCTTAATGCTGATTTCTGATGATGCAGATTAAATAGATATTTAGAAACAAGGAATACAATTACAGAATTAGTGGGAAATTTAAAGAGCACCTAATAAAATCTTCTATGTTGTGAATGGACCAGAGCTGCCACCCAAGTCTCAGTTCACAATCTGTCACTGCTGGGGTGGAGTGTGCAGCTTCATCTCATCAACATGGGGATGGAGCTCTGGTAATTTTCCTTATCACAGAGGGTCACATGATGCCAGGAGTTCAAGACCAGCCTGGCCAACATGGTGAAACCCCATCTCTACTAAAAAAATACAAAAACTAGCCGGGCTTGGTGGTGCGCACCTGTAATCTCAGCTACTTGAAAGGCTGAGGCAGGAGAATCGCTTGAACCCAGGAGGCGGAGGTTGCAGTGAGCTGAGATCATGCCACTGCACTCCAGCCTGAGCAACAGAGCAAAACCTTATCTCAAAAAAAAAAAAAAAAAAAAATGTTTACTGAGCTTCTATTGTGCGTTGGGCGTTGCCTCCTCTAGGGATACAAAAAGGATAAGGATTCCAGCACATTTGTAGTGCGTTGTTTGTAGCCAAATTTATTCTTCCCGATGATGTTTTTCCAGGTTGTTTGTGTCATATAATGCCATAAATTGTTCTTCTTCCCCTTCATATTTGAAGTTTTCTTTATGTCTATGTAATGTATCTGTCTGTCTACCTATCTACTTACTTAACTGATAGAACTATTAAATTGGGTGTTCCCAGGAAGCACATGTAATTTCGTCCTTAAAATCAGTAACAGTCTTCCTGTTTCCTATTTACTTTGAGTAGAATTACCTGGCATTTTTTCTTCTTATCTAATTCTGTTATAATGTTTTGCTGAAATATTGTGTTGGGGCAGTGTAGGTATGCTATTAATAAAATAACGTTTATATGAATATGTACCTGTCTATTCATTCTGGAAATAGTGCCATCCTAAGATAAATCTGATTGCACACTAGAATTCTGTGGGAATTTTTAGAAATACTATTGCCTGGGTTCTAGTCTTAGATACTTTAATTTAGTGGATCTATCCATTCCTTCCTGTAATTTTGTCAGGTAATACTTTATATATTTTAAATCTGTTAAGTGCATACACGTTTATAATTGCTGTACTTTGGAGGATGTTATAATTCTTTTCTACTTCTGTTTGTCTGTTAATACTTTTGAATTTATGTTCTATTTCATCTGATATGAATACTACTCACCTGAATTATTATTTTTTAGTATTTTCATGGCACACATTATTATGCCACACCTTATTTTTAAATTGTAACATTTATCTGTAGTACAGTTTGGGCATGTATCAGTTAGTAGCATAAATCTGGATTTTATTTTCTATTCAAGACAAGTTAAGGGGTACAAAAATACAGTTTTAGATAGAAGAAATAAATATTAGTATTTGATAGTACAGTAGGAAAATTATAGTTAACAATAATTTATTGTATGTTTCAAAATAGCTAGAATATCAGATTTGTAATATTCATAACACAGAGAAAAGATAAATGGTTGAGTTGATGGATATCCTTAGTACCCCAATTTGATCATTAGCCATTGTAGGGAGGTATCAAAATATACATGTACTTCCAAAATATGTAAAACTCACATATACTAATTAAAAATAGAAGAAAAGACAAGTAGATAACATGTGCCATTTAAATAGGTAAGTTTAAAGTTTTGGAAATTACTCTTATTATTATATTTGTACTTGTTGATGGCATCTAATTTTGTACTTTAAATTTACCATCCTATTTCTTTACTTTTTAAAAAAATTAATTTGCTTATACCCTTCTGTCTGTATAATCTACAGATTTTGTCCATTACTTTAAATGTTATCCTTAATTTCTCACTTACATATTTAACTATAAAACATTTCTAAAGTTCTAAGCTCGGTCCATATTTCCATTCTTTTCCTGGATGTGGCAAGGACTTTTAGCATGCCTTGCACATTGAAAACACCTCCTCTTCCTATTGCTATTGTTGGCTATGGTTTCAGTTTCACTTTTGTATTAAACACAACAGTTAGTATTTTTTACTCTTAATAGAAAATTAATTTAATGACACATTGGTGCTTCATTGTATTTTTAAGATAGCATGTCTTCACTCTGGCTCCATTTTTCTTCTTGCTCAAATAAATCTCTAGTAATTCGTTTAGAGTTTGGATCTCTCTTAGTTATTGTGTGTCTGAAAGAGTCTTTATTATTTTCCCTCACTTTTGATAGATCATTTAGCCATGTATAAGACTCTAGGGTAGTAATACCTTTTCTTTACCATTTTTCCACTGCCTTTTTATGTCTCTTGTGGCAGATCAGAAATCAGTGAAATCAGTATTAAGTGGGTAGCCATTATAAAGGGGAGTGATGTATTTCCATTTCACCTTTAGATAGATCACTCTGATAAATTTTAGGAGGATTTATTTGAGCAGAGCATGTCTAAAACCAGAACAGGTCGGAAAAGCTTAGAGTAGTCCAAGCAAAAGATGAGGGCCTCAATTAGGGCAGAGATAATAAAGTTAGAGAAGAGAATGAACATTCATAAAGTGTTAAAGAGGTGCAATAGAATGGCCATAAACATGATGTTGTTGAGTGATTGAATATGGATGGTGGAGGATAACAAAAGTTGATTCCTAAACTTTGAACACAATAGATATGGATGTCAACCAGCAGATGACAGGAATTATAGAAAGAGGGATAAGAGTAGAGGAAAACCAGGAGCTTGATTTTGGATCTACAGGGTTTGATATTTCTATATTATATCCAAATAAAAATGGTGAAGGGGGCTGGGTGTGGTGACTCACACCTGTAATTCCGTCACTTTGGGAGGCCGAGGCGGGTGGATCACTTGAGCTCAGGAGTTTGAGACCAGCCTGGCCAACATGATGAAACCCCATCTCTGCTAAAAATACAAAAAAATAAGCCAGGCGTGGTGGCGGGTGACTGTAATCCCAGCTACTCAGGAGACTGAGGCATGAGAATCGCTTGAACCCAGGAGGTGGAGGTTGCAGTGAGCTGAGATTGCGCCACTGCACTGCAGCCTGGGTGATAGAGTGAGACTCCATCTCAAAAAAAAAAAAAAAAAAGAAAAAAAGAAGTTCAAGAGATCATTGGGAAATGGTCGTGAAGCTCAGAAGGGAGATGGAGGGAGGGAGGGAGTACATGTTCATTAGGGCCATGTGAACACAGAGACTGTAGCTGAAACTGCTAAGTGGTTGAGTTTTTTTGTTGTTGTTTTTGTTTTTGTTTTTGTTTTTTTTGAGATGGAGTCTCGCTCTGTCACCCTGGCTGGAGTCTATTGGTGTGATCTCTGCTCACTGTAAGCTCCGCCTCCTGGGTTCATGCCATTCTCCTGCCTCAGCCTCCGGAGTAGCTGGGACTACAGGCGCCCACCACCACACCTGGCTAATTTTGTCTTTGTATTTTTAGTAGAAATGGGGTTTCACCGTGTTAGCCAGGATGGTCTCGATCTCCTGACCTCATGATTCGCCCACCTTGGCCTCCCAAAGTGCTGGGATTACAGGCGTGAGCCACCGCACCCGGTCAAGTGGTCGAGTTTAACCAGAAGGAATGTGTAGAGGGATAGGCATGTTGAGTTGAGAACACAGATCGGGGAAATGGCAATATTTCAGGAGAAGAATGACGGATCCCTACATGGAGCCATAATGGCCAGACACAACGCCTACACGATTCTACCTCCCAGGTGACATCTGTCTTCCTGTCTTCTTCTGCCTATCAGCTTCATAGAGGGCGATAAATATTTCTCAAGTTGTTACTAGAGTTCTCCAAGTCCCTTAGAGATTATGCCTTCTTGGACCAAGTACAACTCTCTGCCAGGCTACAGTATTAGTAACCCCTGCTTTCCTAAGGGCAGGTCTACTATGAGGCCTGGGCTTCCGTATTCACACCTGATCTGCTTTCTTGTGAGTAAGCCAATATCAAATCACAACTGAGATACCACCACCTCCACCTCCAGACAACTAAATATCAGTTTATAGAGTGATGCGTACCTGGAGATATGCTGAAATTTTATACACAGAATACATATATATCAAATTATGTCACTGGCTTTAGACAAATATTTCTAAAGATAAATTAGAAATCAGATATATGCTGAAGCTATGTAACAATCATCACAGTTATAAAGCAACTTGACCAAAGTGTATTGTTTCTCACATGCTAGAACTAGGATTTGCGGCCAGAGAAGGTAAGAAATGACTGACAACATGGTCTGGTTTTGGTGGGTAAAGTGTGGAGCTAGTGGTCCTCAAAATGCACAACTTGAAGCTGGCTTTAAGCATTTATTTTTTATTTATTTATTTATTTTTTTGAGACGGAGTCTCGCTCTGCCGCCCAGGCTGGAGTGCAGTGGCACAATCTCGGCTCACTGCAAGCTCCGCCTCCCGGGTTCACGCCATTCTCCTGCCTCAGCCTCTCCGAGTAGCTGGGACTACAGGCGCCCGCCACCACGCCTGGCTAATTTTTTTTTGTATTTTTAGTAGAGACAGGGTTTCACTGTGGTCTCGATCTCCTGACCTCGTGATCTGCCCGCCTCGGCCTCCCAAAGTGCTGGGATTACAAGCGTGAGCCACCGCGCCTGGACTAAGCATTAATTTTTTATTAAAAAAAATTTTTTTTGAGACAGAGTTTCGCTCTTGTTGCCTAGGCTGGAGTGCAATGGCGCAATCTCGGCTCACTGCAACCTCTAGCTCCTGGGTTTAAGCGATTCTCCTGCCTCAGCCTCCTGAGTAGCTGGGATTACAGGTGCACACCACCATACCCAGCTAATTTTGTATTTTTAGTAGAGATGGGGTTTCTCCATGTTGGTCAGGCTGGTCTTGAACTCCTGACCTCAGGTGATCCGCCCGCCTCGGCCTCCCAAATTGCTGGGATTACAGGCGTGAGCCACTGCGCCTGGCCTTAAGCATTTTTTATGTTGAAATTTAATAGGTTCAAGGCTTTAATTTTTAAATTTTAAATACAAATATCCAAGGTAGGTATCAATGAGTGTGTCAGTGTACTTAGTGTGGATAAAAGGAAGCTAAGAGGTGGGGCATAAAATAAGCCTAAGGCCCTGGCAGTCTGAAAAAGAGCAGAGAGTGTCATAAAAGGGGCCCCTTGGGAGGCCGAGGTGGGCAGATCACTTGAGCCCAGGAGTTCAAGACCAGCCTGGGCAACATGGCAAAACCCTGTCTCTACAAAAAATACAAAAATTTGCCAGGTTTGGTGGTGCATGCCTGTAGTCCCAGCTACTTGGGCTGAGTCAGGAGGATTGCCTGAACCCAGGAAGTCGAGGCTGCAGTGAGCTGAGATCACATCACTGCACTCCAGTCTGAGTGACAAAGTGAGACCCTGTCTCAAGAAAAGGGGGGATGGGTTCCCAAAGCACAGACCAGCCGGTGTCAGATTTAGCCTCATTCCGAATTCCTTTATGGGGCAGTTATGTGGAGGATGTTCATGGACACTGTGGGTAATTCTCATTCAGTTGTCTCTGCAGGAGAATCACTTTTATACCATTCCTGTATGTGGAATTAGATTAGTCAGGCCTTCCAACCTGAGGGCCTGAGACCCCCTTGTTCTGTGAAAACAAATTACTTTAACATTAGCGTATCATCTGTGTAACCTGGGAATCTAAGGCACAGAAAGGGAAGGAAAGGACGAAGCCCTTGCTGATGGTTGAAGATAATCTTCCTAAGATAAAATTAATAATTCACAAAATACAAAAGGAATGATTATGATTTCATTAGATAAAACCCTAGAAAACCATAGATTTTTTTTTTTTTTTTTGCTTAAATATCAAGTTCAAAAGTCAACTGTAAAGCCGCCACGTGAGACACTGTGAAATACATGTATTTGCAAAGTAGGGTTTTTTTCTTTTTCTTTCCCAGTGTTTTTGGATTAAATATGGAGCTAAATATTCTTACTTTAGAATTTTTAACTTTTGGGAAAGTGAGTTTGACTTAACTAATAAACTGTCAGTGTCATTGACGTTTTAACCTAGTGTCAGGATACTAAGCAGAAGATGACAGCCAATTACTCTTAGACCATTTTTGCTTTCTAGTTTTTCCTCAGGGTAATGTGGGCTATATTTTCCACATCTACTGCACTGAGCTATAAACTTGACTTCTAGAATCCTGCCCCCAGTTCCCCTAAAAGGAGGATAGGTAGCACTCCAGAAAACATGAATACCAGCATGTTCAATCCGAGAATACTGTATATCACGAGAGGAAGAATGTTTTCTGTTTAGGAAAATGCTTTAGAAAAAAAAAGATTATTCATTTGCTCTGCTCTGAGCGTGGAGACTTATTCAAGCCTCACATTCAAGGACTGCAGAGGCATCTTCTGCTCTTATTCTAAACAAATTTATAGAAAAACAGAACACAAAAATCTCTTCAAGTACATGCCTTTACTGTTGCTTATATTTATTTATTTTTCTTGGAAGCATATTATTAGCAGTTAATATCCCCCATGGGTTTGTTTTCTAATATATCAGGGCTGTGATACAGTATGCTGTTTCTGCCACTGATATGTTGCTAAGAGATTTAATAATGGGTAAACAAACACAACATGTGGTAATTCATTTCAAATTAAAAGTTTATTAAACTCTGGCTTGATGACTTTCTGGCTATTTACAATTAAAGGAGCGAAGCTTAGGGAAGGGATGACCACGTGGTGTGTTTATGGCTGCAACATTTCTATATGAAAAATGTGTTTATGATCTTTCACAAGCTGTCCACATTGATAGGCTCCATATGTAATCTGTCGAGTCAACTACTGTCCTAGAATCATGAAAAAGTGACCTTAATGCTCATTTGCAGGCACATATGTGTGTGCACACACAAGCACACACATGTGCACTCACATACACATACTGCAGGATTCCAGACTTAATCCTATGGTTGATGTTTTAAGTGGTGGTCAGCCTTGCAAATAGGTGGATGTCAGAGGCTGGAAAGTATTTGTGAAAGGCCAGAAGAAGAGACTCATGATATAACTTTTGGATTATCGCCATCTTTTGGGTTGTTTTACTTTTTAGGAGTCAGTCTAGGCAAATATTTCACACATTTGATAATTTTGTTTTGAATGTGCCTACATTGCATGAGCAATGTTCTCTGGCAGGATCTATATTTGTTTCGTGATGCCGAATTCAATTCAGAATTTTGTTGTGCAACCACGAGAACGAATCATGCTGCCAAATGCTATAGAATTATAAATCAAAGCAACACCAAGTCCTTGGCCTTCAAGGGCTTACTTGAGCCCAAGCCTGCTCCACCATGAGATATGCATGTGTCCACATACCCAAGAGGTGACGAGAAGGCCCACCAGCACTCTGTTTACATAAGGGGCCTGCAAGCCTTCTCAGAGAGAATTCAAACTTGGAGAAGAATTGAAGCAGATGCAATTGGCTACATAGAGACTCAGTTGTTAGGTGAGAGGGGCGATTGTGGGAAATGTGTGATGTCTAGGAATCACATTTGTTCTTCAGCCCAGTCATCTCACAGTGGAATTCCCAGGGAGAGGGAGGAGTGCTTGGAAACACTCCCCAAACTGCTGAAAGAGAACCATTTCATTGAAATTCTGTCAGACACAGAACTGTATATTATAGTATATACTCTCTTCTGAGACAATTAGGTGTGCTATATACAAATACAATGGTCTTCCCTTACCCAAGGTTTCAATTTCCGAGGTTTCAGTTACCTGTGGTCAACTGTGGTCCAAAAATAGTATAGTACAGTAAGATATTTTGAGAAAGAGAGAGACCACATTCACATCACTTTTATTACAACATACTGTTATAATTGTTGTATTTTATTATTAGTTATGGCTGTTAATTTCTCACTGTGACGAATTTATAAATTAAACTTTATCATGGGTATGTATGGATAGGAAAAAGTATAGTATAGACAGAGTTTGGTACTATGTGCCGTTTCAGATACCCAATGGGGATCCTGGAACTTACCCACCATGAATAAGAGGGAATGGCTCTACTGTGTTCCACGTGTGGCAACGTTGTAATTCAGAGTGTTACGGAGCCACTGCAGGGGAGTATATATGGATGGAAATTAGTGGTTCATGGGCTCATGTGAGCATGCAGGTGGACTCCTGGAAATAAATGAGTAGGCTTTTGAAGTCAGTTGAAATTGGTCTGAACTTTTCATATAACCCCCTTTTTAATCCTGTACTGATGTGATCTGGGGACATATGTGTTAGTTTCACAATCTTGTTCTGGGGCTAGAAGGATAGTTTAGAGTTCAAAAGGCAAGCATAGTTGGGAATTATCTGGGGGTAAAAGGCAAACCAGCAGGTAAGTTAAGAAGTCACGAACTATAAGGTGTATTTGAAGAACTATAAGGAACCACTGGGCTCCAGTATACAACTTGGGATGGATTTGGGCAAGGATCATTTTAGGGCATGAAATCCAGTAAGAAGGACATTACATTAGCTTGGAGAAGAGATGGTAAGGACCTGAGGTAGAACACTGCTGTGGGATGCACTCAAGAGACATGATAAAATTGCATTAACAGGACTTGGAAAGTGAAGAGTTGTGTCATAAGCAAAGTGTCATAAGCAAAGGTGACACTTTGTGTCATAAGCAAAGTTGTGTCATAAGCAAATAAACTCGTAGGCAAGACTATTTGTATCCCAGGTTTCCAGGAAAATAGCGTTGCCCTTATTGGAGATAAGAAACCCAAAGGAGCAGGTATCAGATAAAAGTTAACCAGTTACTTTTGGACAAACTGAATTTAAGGTGTTAGGGGAAATTAAGAAGACAATGACTTGCTTGGAGTTGAAAAGATGAATTTAAAGCTCAGAAGTAACATATGGGTGTCATCCTGATATTCAGGCTAAAGCCACAGGAATGAATGAGTTTACCAAGGAAGAAAAGAGTAGACCTAAGAGTAGGACATTCTTAATTGAAGGGAGAGGTAAAAGAAAAGATGCAGGGAATTGCAAAAGAACACTCTGAAAAAGCAGAACTAGGAGGTCAGACATTGTGGAGGCCAGGGAGCTTTAAGTCTCAAGAAGGAAGAGAGTGGTCACATCAGTAAGATAAACTGTTGGAGCACTAATCAGACCTGATGTGCATAGAAATCACCCGGAGATCTTGCTAAATGGAAAATTCTAATTCATCAAGTTTGAGGTGGGCATTAATTCTGTAGGTCCCATGTGATGCATATGGCACTGGTCTGTGAACCTCACTTTGCTTCAGATTACCAGGATAAAAATGAAAATACAGTTGCCTAGAGCTGCTTCTGAAGGCACCAGCTCTATCTATTCCCACTTCCACTTACTGGTTTAAGTCTTAAAAAATTATTCTTAGAGAGATTACAATTGCAGGACAGTAGTCTTTGTTTTGCTTATTTATGTATCCCAGGGCCTACAAGATACATAAATCTATGATGTCCCAAATCATAGCTTCTCAGTAAACATTTGCAGAATGAATAAATGAATAGAGCTCTGAGTACCAACTAGGATCAGAACTCTTTTCTATGGAAAGCAGTCAAGTAGGCTGTTTATTTATTGCATTTTTAAATTAAAATACAGTAAAATTGACTTTTTTAAAGAGTATACAATTCTATGTACAAATACAGATTTGCGTAATCACCACCACCATAAGAATAAAGAAATATTTCATTGCCATTCCCCAACCCTTCAAAAAAACTCCTGTGTGCTGTGTTTTACAGGCACCTCCTTCCCTCCACCCGTCCTAATCCCTGGCACTCACTGATCTGTTTGTCATCACTGTAGTTTTGTCTTTCCAAAATTGGCATAGTTGTCGTTACAGTTTTGACTTTTTAAATTGTCATACAGTATGCAACCTGTATGCATACTGGTTGAGACTGGCTTCTTTCACTCAACATAGTACCACTGAGAGTCATACAAGTAATTGCGCATATAAACAGTTGATTCCCAGTCATTGTTGAGTGGTACCCCTTTATATGGATGTACCACAGTTTGTCTGTTTCCTAACTCAAGGACATTTACATTGCTTCAGTTTTTGGCAGTTATGAAGAGTTGCTATACATGCGCATAGGCAAGTTTTTGTGTGAATATAGTATTTACTTATTCAGAATACATACCTACGAGTGCGATTGCTAGATTGTATTGTATGTGTATATTTAACTTTTTAGAAACTGCCTGTTTTACAAAGTGACTGTATCATTTTACATTTTCACCAGCAAATGGGAGTTTCAGTTGCTCTGCATGCTTATCAGCACTTAGTATTGTCAGTCTTTTAAAAGTCCTTCTAATTTGTGTGTAGTGGCATCTCATGATTTCAATTTAGATTCTTTCATGACTAATGTACTTATTTGCCATATATCCTCTTTAGTAAACTATCAGTTCAAGTCTTATGCCCATTATTTTAATTGAATGGTTTATTTATTTGTTTTTCACCGTTGAATTTTGAGAGTTCTTATCCATTCTGGATACAGATACATTTTTGTAAATGCTTTCTGTATGAAGTTTATCTTTTTATTTTCTTAATATTGTCTTTCACATAGCAAATGTTTTGAATTTTGATGTTCAATTCATAATTTTTTAAATGGATTGTACTTTTGAGGTCATGTCTTTGAACCCTTTGCCTACAGTCCAGTTCACAAGATTTTCTCTTGCATTTTATTTGGAAAGTTCTATAGTTTTGCACTCTACATTTAATCCAATGATTCATTTGGAGTTAGTTTTTGAGTAAAGGGTGACGTTACGGTTGAAGGTTTTATTTATTTTCACATATGAATGTCTAATTGTTCCAACAACATTTGTTGAAAACACTCTTCATTTATCGTTGAATTGCCTTTGCAGTTTTGTCAAAAATCGATTGGCCATATACCAGTGGTTCAATGTCAGTGTATTTGGTGACCTGGTGAGTGGGCTCTGCCTAATATATACTGTTATAGATATGATAGACATAAGCCAGTATACCTGTAAGCCATAAGGTAGAGGAAGAATGAAAAGATGACAAATTAATTATAGCTGCAGTGGGAGCCATAGAGGCACAGATGGAAGTAGATGAAGTCCCTCCATACTGAAGCTCAGGAACAGGAAGCCATGGAGAAATTGGACAGCAGAGCTTAGTTGGTATGCTCAGACAGTAAGAGACCTACTGTGTGACTTTGAATGGTTCTGTATCTGTGGTCAGTTTTAGCCAAGTCTCCATATCATGTTCCCTGAAGGGCTGAGGCCACCATTCCCACATGTGTAAGATAAGGGAAGCAAGTTGTTCTCAGACACGATTAACGATCCCAAACCAGAGACACATATTTTCAGTTAATACTTTGCCAGTCAATTGTTCCCTTGTTTCTATGGAAGAGTCATTAATCTGGCATTTGAAAACAGCACGTATGACTTTGCTTTTGACAGCTGGAGCTGAGTTTGTGGAGAAGCTGTCTCAAATAATTTTCTATCATGTGTATCTCTAATTATTTTCAGATAGCTCTTAAGGGATGAGTACTTCTATAAAATATATCCAAGCTTTTAAGAATGTGAAATTGCCATTACAGAATCACCATTTGGTAAAATGTTGAGGCAATTTTTAGACTTTAACTATGGCATTTTTTTCTCTTGAATGTCTTGGTTTTCAAGTAGCATAGGTGGATCTAAGTCCTTTATCTCAGTGTAAAATTAAGCCTCAGGGAACCACAGTATGTTTCAAAGTGATTAATCTGCATAAAAAGCTAATTACCTGCAATTTTTAAATGCCTTTATTTAAGATATGGAAATGCATCAAAATATTTTAATTCACAGAAATGCTCAAAATATTTTAAAGCAATTTAAATCTTTTTTAAAGCTTCCATTGCTCAAGGTAAATCAATCCTTCCTTCCTTCCTTCCTTCCTTCCTTCCTTCCTTCCTTCCTTCCATCCTCCATCTCTCCCTCCTCCCTCCCTCCCTCCCTTCTCCCCTCCCCTCCCCTCCCCTTCCCTTCCCTTCCCTTCCTTCTTGGCCGTGAAGTTGTAACCTTGTAACTTCATTTGCAAACTGAATATGACTTCCAATAGCTGCAACATTAAACTTCCTAAATTGGGGCTTAGCTGGGAAAATTTCTTTTTTGTTTTTGAGACAGAGTCTTACTCTGTTGCTACGCTGGAGTGCAGTGGCGCAATCTCAGCTCACTGAAACCTCTGCCTCCTGGGTTCAAGTGATTCTCCTGCCTCAGCCTCCGAGTAGCTGGGACTACAGGCACACGCCACCACGTCCAGCTAATTTTTGTATTTTCAGTAGAGACAGAGTTTTACCATGTTGGCCAAGATGGTCTCGATCTCTTGACCTCTCGATCTGCCCGCCTCGGCCCCCCAAAGTGCTGGGATTACAGGCGTGAGCCACTGCACCTGCCTGGCCTAGCTGGGAAAATTTCACACAAATGTTAATTGGAGGTGTAGTGAGTATTTGTACCATTAACAGATTTCTTTTAAAACATTATTATAATTTGTTTTAATCTTTGGCTTATTTTGTGAGGTTCTTCACCATCCTTCACAGCTCATTACAAGAATGGTTTTTTGTTTGATCCACTTCAGTCTCAAAGTCATTTCTGAAAACTGCTGGAATTGAAAAAGCTTTAAACAGTCATGCGGGTCTTTAATTGTAAATTAGTTTTGACAGGACTATGAGGCAGCGGCCTGCCTGGTTCCGAACTGATGCTGACAACTCCTGCCTGCTCTGGGAGCAAAGGAACATGTGGAAGGAATTGTTCTTTTACATTTCACAGCTGGTCATTTCCTCTGCAGGGCAGCCCCTGACCCCTCTGAGAGATTCTGACACCCAGAAGGGAAGTGTTCCCACTGATGTAAAGGAAGTAGAGAACCAGTTTGACGCTAAGAAAAAAGGGAGGAGGGTGTGCTGAAAAGATCTGGGGGACAGAGAGACGAGACGGGCTTAAAACGTTTCCAGCAGGTTCGAATCTTTGCTGCATTGTTTCCTCTCATGAACGAAGACCAAAAATCTGTTTATTTGGAAGGTCCCAAAACATTCTGAGTTTTTCTTAACGCTATCTTTTAAATTTTTCTTTTTTTTTTAAGTGGAAGAGGCAATAAAAATGAAGTTGTCGCATGTGAATAATCCAAATTGAGGTTTGAGGAAAATTTACAAATATCTGTTTCCTGATCTACTCCAATACATTGGTGTGTGAGATATGTTTCCAATTACGAAGTGTGTGTGGATTAGATCAACAACATCAGATTGCAGCTTGTGTTTTCAGGACATTTTACATTCTCAACATGTTATTTGGTCTTATATATTCATCACAATCATCCATTTATCCTCTGTATTTGTGCAGTTAAACAGTGCAGTAAGAAAACATAAGAGGGCAATTGGATTGTATTATTATTCAAACAGGTTTGCCATTTTTTCCCGTGAGTCAGCATAGACCATTTCAAAAGTCAAATGATTAATTTTTTGGCAGCCACCAATGAAGTCATTTTCAAAAGTACTTTTTCTTCTTCTTCTTCTTCTCCTCCTCCTCTTCTTCTTCTTCTTTCTTCTTCCTCTTCTGCTTCCTCCTCCTCCTCCTCTTCTTCTTCATGCTTGATACCCTTTTTCGGAATACATACTTTTCTGAGTGCATTCTTTAAAGCAGGGAAAATGAACACTTACTTTCTCCCTGCCCTCCCACAGCCCTAATCCCATTTTGTGAATGTGTGTGTATATGTGTTCTTTAATCTATTGTGGTGTATATGTTAACAAATGCAAGCATGCCATATATAATCAGCAATCATTCACAAGAATGAACTATTCATGATAATCTATTTTTCTTTGGCCAATTTCTCTCATTTAATCTGGATATTCAATGCCTCAGAATTAGACAAATGTCTTTGCAAAAGGATAATGCAGAAGTGAATATTGACCACAAAGAATATTGTAGTTCTTGACTCAATTTGATCCACTGCAATTGACCTAACAGGTTGGGAAAATTAGAGCACTTCTAACTGCCTCGGGAGCAGCAGTTTAGGAGGGAAGAGTTAATGTGGAGCTATAATAAGACACACTTAACTTTGGTCTCACTATTCAATCTGGACATTCCCAGAAGTATTCATAGCTAAATACACAGTCCGAATAAGTTGGAAATAAGGAACTGCGGGAATAAAATGTACTTTCAGTCAATTTTTACTAACACGTGAGTTATGATGAAAGAAACCATGATTGGCTGGTGAGAATTTATCCTTTAGACATGGCAAAGTAGCAGCCTATCTGACTTGGCTTCACAATTGCTTCAGTTTATATAGTGGGTTTTATTATGGACTCTTCTGTACGTTCATAGCAGGTAGCATCTCCTTTGGCTCAGTACTGTCCTTTTCAAACTGATGAAACTACAAGAGGGAGTGAAAAATAAGTGAAATTGTGAGACCTTGCACAAATAAATGGGCTCATTAACGCTTTCTAAACATGCGGCTGGCTTTAGACACTTGAATGATATGACCGACTTCTCCCTCTTCCAGTATCTGACTTAGAAGCATGCGGTTGACTTTGTTCAATGTGGAAATAATTGAAATCAAGATTGGCAGAAAGAGACACTATTGGGTCCAGAATGATCCACTCAATATGATTGGAGGAATCATATGCAATAGGAAATCCAAATTAGAAAACTAGGATTTCGAATGTGTTAAATTTGGCATCCTTTGGCATGAGGTAGGAGAAAAATCAGCCTCTCTTTTGAAATTATAATCATTATTTTAGAGAAACAAGTCTGTTCTTGAATGGTGGTACCCTGGCAATCATGCATGTGAGAAGTTCATTCTTTGTATCACTAATATATAACACATTGTCCTTGAGTAGTTTATTACTAGAAGCCAAACGTTTGACCCACCTTCATTTGCAAAGCCGTAGCTATTTTTTTGTTGTCGTTGAGATAATTTGCTGTAATTAGTGAAACGAGCGTAGGACCTTAATTATTTCCTCAGAATCTTGAGCATGTAGATTCTTGTAAGGTATTATGTTGGTGCAAAGGTAATGGCGGTTTTTGCCATTACTTTCAATGGTAATTACTGCCATTACCTTTGCACCAACCTAATAGAAGCTTCCGTAAAAAAAAAAAAAAAAAATCTTACAGCACGTCTGCTTAGAAATAAAGGTATGGGAATTATGAAACTAGTCTTAAAGATACCAGCGGTTCTCATAGTTAAGACGAAAAGGTTGTGAAAGCATAATTTAGTGAAAAACAGTACAGAAACCTAAAAGATGAATTTTTTTCCTTTATTCTAATTCATGCTTTCTCTCCAAACAGATTCTTATTAGTTAGTTTCTCTGTAGTTAGAATGACATACATTTTTTTTTTTTTTTTTGTCAGCAAATGCATCTTCACTGGCATTAAAATATTTTCTTTTGGACCATAATGAATAGTACATTCTTCTGCCTTCACCTAGGCTTTCAATAAAACATATTTTATTTTCTTTCTCAGATTTTCAGGTATCAGGTGTCATGCGTGGGGCTAATATTCATGAAATAAAGTTTTAACCAAGTGTGGTGAACTGGTTGTTGGGAAGACCAGGAATTCATCATCTTAGTACTTTTTTTATTCTCCGTAACACCTGTCATACCGGTTAAAACCTATAGTTGTTGATTATGTAGTTTGCAATTATTTTCTCCCAATCTGTCACTTGCCTTTTCATCCTCTTAACAGGGTCTTTCACAGAGCAAAGATGTTTAATTTTAATTAAGTCCAGTTTATCAATTTCTCATTTTATGGATCATGCTTTAGGGGTCAATCTAAGAACTTTTTGCCTCACCCTAGATCCTAAAGATTTTCTCTTATTTTTTTTCCTAAATGAAAATCAATTTTGAGTTATTTTTAATGTAGCTACAGAGGTTTTAGTCAATTTATTTTTCCTTTGGATGCCAAATTCCTCCAGCACCATTTGTTGAAAGGCTACCTTTCTGCTATTGAATTACTCTTTCATCTTTCTTAAAAACCAGCAGTTGGGCATATTTTTGTGGAATTATTTCTAGCTTCTCTATTGTCTTCTCTTCATTATGTGTCTGTACCTATGCCAATATCACACAGGCTTGATTTATTGTAGCTATATGGAGTGAAGCTTGATATCTGATAATTTCTCCCATTTATTTTTCTTTTTCAAGATTTCTTTAACTGTTCTAAAACCTGTGCCTTTCTATATACATTTTTGAAAAAGCTTCTCTGTATCTATTTTTGAAAAACACAGTGGGATTTTGGTAGGACTTTCATTAAATTTACAAAATAATTTAGGGAGAAGCAATGTCTACTATGTTGAACCTTCCAATCCATGAACATGATATGTCCTTCCATTTATTTGGATCTCGTATGATCTCTCTCATCAGAATTTTGCAATTTTGAGCACAAAGATCCTGTACATGTTCTGTTAAGCTTATTCCTAAGTATTTCGTTATCAGTGGAACAACTGTAAATGGTATTGGTTTTTTTATTTTGTTTTCCACAGGTTTATTGCTAGTATATAGAGCTGTGATTGGTTTTTGTG
This sequence comes from Hylobates moloch, assembly GCF_009828535.3. NCBI lineage: Eukaryota > Metazoa > Chordata > Mammalia > Primates > Hylobatidae > Hylobates > Hylobates moloch. The sequence goes on along the minus strand of NW_026652295.1, from coordinate 9,192,691 downwards.
TGTTGATTTTGTATCCTGCAACCTTGCTGAAGTCATGTATTGGTCCTATGAAGTTCTTGGCTAGATTCCTTGAAATTTTCTATGTAGACAATCACATCATCTGCCAATAGCAATAGATGTATTTATTTTTTCTTTCTAACCTGTGTATCTTTTACTTCTTCTTCTTGCCTGATCGTAGTTGTTGGAAGTTCCAGTACTGTGTTGAATAGCAGGAGTGCATGTAGACGTGCTTGTCTTAGTCTTGATCTTCGGAGGAAAGCATTCAGTTTTTTAGCACAACATACAATAGCTGTAAGTTTTTTGGAGATGCTTTTTATTAACTTGAGATGTTAATGGTTACCTTCTATTCCTGTTATCATACATGGATTTTGGATTTTTATCAAATTTCACTATGTTTTAATAGATATAATCCTATGATTTATCTTCTTCAGGCTGTTGATATGGTGGATTCAAATAATTGATCCATCTTCTTTTATACTTGGAAGAAATCCCACTTGGTCATAGTATGTCATTATTTTTATACCTTGTTGAATTCAATTTGGTAATATTTTGTTGAGGTGTTTTGTGTCTAATCTTCTGGGAGATATCGATCTGTGGTTTTGCTCGTTATGTCCTCTCTTTGTCGGATTTTGGTGTCAGGGTTATAACAGCCTCGTAACATGAGTTAGGAATTGTTCCCTCCTATATTTTCTAGAAAAGATTGTGTAAAATTGATGTTTACTCTTCTGTAATTGTTCAGTAGAATTGTCTAGGGAAACTATCTGGATGTAGGGTTTTAACATTACAAATTCAATGTATTTAATAGTTACAGGACTATTCAGGTTATCTATTTCATGTTGGTGAAATGTTGGTAGTTTGGAGTATTTGAGGAATTGGTCCATTTCTTCTGAGTTGTTGAGTGTAAGAGCATAAAACTTCTCAAGATATTCTTTTATTTCATAATGGCTGCAGTAGCTATAATGATATCCCATTTTATTCCTGATGTTGGTGATTTGTATCTTCTTTCTTTTTATCTTTGTCACTCTTGCTGGAAATTTATCAGTCTTATTGATTTTTTTGAAGAATCGCCTTTAAGTTTCATTGACTTTATTTTTTTCCTGTTTGCAATCTCATTGGTTTTTGTTCTTATAACTATTATTTTCTTTCTCGTACTTGCTTTGGATTCATTTTGCTCTTTTCCTAGGTTCTTGAGGTGAGGCCATAGATTATTGATTTTCCTCTTTTCTGATGTAAGCATTTAGTGCTATGAATTTTTCTCAGCATTGCTTTAGCTACATCCCATTAAAGTTCACATGTTGCAGGAGAATCGCTTGAACCTAGGAGGCAGAGGTTGAAGTGAGCCGAGATTGTGCCACTGCACTCCAGCCTGGCAACAGAGTGAGACTCTGTCTCAAAAAAAAAAAAAAAAAAAAAAGTTGATATGTTGCATGTTCATTTTATTTATTTCTAAATCTATTTTTATTTTCTTTGAGACTTTCTTTTTTGACCTACAGATTTCTTAGAAGTATATTGTTTAATTTCCAGGAGTTTAAAAAGTTTTCTCTTGTCTTTGTGTTATGGAATGCTAGTTCAATTTAATTATGGTCATGGAGCATATTCGGTATGATTTTAATTCTTTTAAATTAAATGAAGTTTGTTTTATAGTGCAGGTATGACATTTGTGAATAATTCATGGGGACTTGAAAAAATGTACATTTGCTGCTGTTGAGTGAAGTGCTTTACATATGTGTATGTATATGTGTGTATCTATTAATCTCTTTCGCATATTATGTTTGATGATTGTGTTGTTCAAATCTTCTATATTATTGCTAGTTTTTTTGTCTAGTACCTCTATCATTTGGTGAAAGGGGAATGTTGAAATCCTTAACTAGAATTTGTAATTTTTCTATTCTTCTTTCATCAATATCAGTTTTTACTTCACTCATTTTTGAGGTTTCGCTATTTGTATATAAGTATTTAAGATTGTTGTGTCTTACCTATAGATTGATAATTTAATTATTATATAATACTCTGGTATTTTTTTTGCTTTGAAGTCTATTTTATCTGATATCAGTATAGTCAATCCTGCTTTTTAAAAATTAATGCTGGCATGGTGGTATATATTTTCCCATTTTTTCTACTTCTGATCTACCTGTTTCATTGAACTAATTAATGTTTGTTTTCTCATTGTTTTGCTTGTGTCTTAGTTTGTTTTTCTACTTGCCTTCTTGTGCAATGCTTTAACACTTCTTAGAATTCCATCTTGATTTATTTATAGTTTTTGAGGATATCTGTTTTTGTAGCTTTCATAGTGGTTGCTCCAGGTGTAACTGTATATGCTTGTGACTTATCACAGTTGCCTGGTGTCAACATTTTACCACTTTGAATCAATTGTAGATACCTTACTTCCATTTCAGTTTCTTTACCTTCTCTACTTTTAAGCATTGTCTTGAGTGATTAGTGTTATAATTTTCATTCTCATTATGAAATATGATTTATAAAACTCATGAGGGACAGCGTAGAATACTGTATATCATAACATTTGATGCCTCTTTTATTTTGCTTTTTGTCTTCCAGATGCTCCAAGATTTCTCTGTTTATCATTTCCTTTCTGTTTGAGAAACTTTCATTAACCGTTTTTTAAGGGTAGTTCTGTTAGTGGCACATTCTTTTAGTTTCCTTTCATCTTAGAATGTTTATTTCTTCATTCCTGAAGGACACTCACTGTATATAGAATTTGTGGCTGATTTTTTTTTTTTTTTTTTTTTTCAGTAACTGAACAACGTTGTGCTATTTTGGGCTCTATGATTCAACTTGTGCTTCTAGGGGTCCCACTGGCCTCTGCTGGTGATGCCTAAGAGGACAGAGTTTCCCCGGGTGTGGCCACCTGGTGCCTCTGGATTAGGGAAGGCAGTCTCTGGCCTCAGGCTGATAAGACGCTTCCTGTGGGAATGGAACATCACATCCCAGGGTCTGTCGGTGGGGTGGGGGGCTGGGGGAGGGATAGCATTAGGAGAAATACCTAATGTAGATTATGGGTTGATGGGTGCCGCAAACCATGGCACCTATATAACAAACCTGCACGTTCTGCACATGTATCCCAGAACTTAGAGTATAATTTAAAAAAAAAAAAAAAAAAAAAAAAAGAGGCTTCCTGTGTCAGGCACTTGCAATAGGCCATCATTTGGCTACCTGTTACCTCTCAATGGGGGAGGAGCTCTGAAGTAGTAGGGAAGGAGAATGCTTTCCCTGGAAGCAAGGAAGTAGAGAAGTCTTACAGTTGCTGTGGGACTCACCTGGTGTTGTCCTGGCAAATTCCCTTTGATGAAGGGATGAACATGCCAACCTGGCCCACTCTCTGCTGAGAGGGTAAGGTCAGGAAATGTCAGGCCAGAGTGGGGTCCTCTGTTGGTGATGGAGTTTAAGATGCCCTGCCCGAAGTTGTTGCCCCAGTCCTGGGGTCTCTAATTACTTTGCCTACCTCTTCACACCTTTTGGAATTCTCCTTTGATGGCCTCTTGGATTAATTCCAGGGCTTATTTTGTAATTAGTGAGGAAAACAAAGCAGAATTAAGTTTGTGCCATCTTTTTCCACCTGGAAGCCCTCCTATTATTTTTTGTTATTTTTTTTTACTAAGGGCCTTTCATCATTTTAAAAGTTTCTTAGCATTTTATTGAGGGACTGAGGGATTACAGAAGTTAAAAAAATAGTAATTGTGGTAAAATATAGATAACATAATATTTACCATTTCAACCATTTTTTAGTGCACAGTTCAGTAGTGTTAAGTGGATTTGCCATCATTCATCTCCAGAATTTCTTTTCATCTTTCAAAATTGAAACTCTGTACCTATTAAACAACTCCCCATTCTCCCGCACCTAGCCTCCATAAGCTCTATGCTGCTTTCTGCCTCTATGAATTTGCTACTATAGGTCCCTCATATAAATGGAATCATGCAGTACTTGGCTTATTTCACTTAGCATAATCTTCAAGGAAGGAAGGAAGTTTTAAATTGGTAAATCTTGTTACTCACTGAAGTGTTTTAAAGTAGATTTGTGAAGTAGAGTTTAAAATTAGTAGTTAACTTGAGATTTTGAAAGTTGTAAAGCCTGGTACACAGGATGAACGCAACAACGTTAGCTGTTACTATTACTTTCTGCAGGGTTTTATTATCCATGTTTCTTCTGTCTAGTATGAATAAAGTCTGCAGTGGATTGTTGATTCACATTTCTGTTTTTGTTCTTTTTTGTGCTGTTTTTACTTTAAAAGCATCACCCTGTAGCCCTTATCTCAGTCGCCTGTGGGAGATGTGCAAGGAAGGATAGACAGAGAGAACTCAGATGAGTCCACATTCAATGGAGGAATGGAACCTGAATATGGGAGGCAGAGACTTAAACTGAGATTTTGACTCTCATTTAATGCCCTGTGTCAAGTTCCTTAATCTCTGAGTCTTTGTTTCTCAACTTTAAAGGCGAGATAACAGGCCCTGACATTATAAAATATTGGTAAATTACTAATATTTACTAATATAATATGCAATCATATTAATAATTTATAATATTGTATAGTATCAATAACATACAATAATATTAATAATTATTAACATTGATGATATAATTATATTATATAATAGTAAATTACTATTATAATATTAATAAATTACTACTATTATTCTATATTATAAATTAATATTATTACATAATATATTAGTAAATATTAGTAATTTACTAATATTATATAATGTCAGGGCCTGATATCTCCCCTTTCTCGGTGAAGAAACAAAGACTCGGAGGTTATATCATATGTTTGTATTACATTTTTGTAAAGTTTTGTACACATGGTAGGTGCTCACAAAATCGTCATTGTTTTACTGAGTTGACTCTCATAATGGTAGACACACAATTGCATGTGTCTACACTCTGTTTCACTGTGGTGAAATGACTCCCTTTATCTCTATGTGTAATTTTCTCTTAGCAATAGGAACTTAGTAATGGGTAAAATAATGTATTTTTCCAGATAGCTTTGGATGTTCTAAGTTCAGTGAAAGTGTTAATTGATGATAACCGGGGAAAGCTCATGAGCAGCATATTAACATTTCTGCATTCTTTTATTGTGCTTAAGATGGAGAGTTTAATATTTTTGAGAATCAGAAAAAAAGAAGCTGACTTTCATAAAAGGATAGAACCTTAAGTATGGCAGAAATAGATGACATTTAAAGATTATTCTTTAGAAGAATAATGAAGTATATTCCTGCTCTTACATTATAATCATATTTTATTAGGTAAGATATACATGTAGGAAACTATTTCTATCTTAAGAATGTAGGCCGGGCGCGATGGCTCATGCCTGTAATCCCAGCACTTTGGAAGGCCGAGGCGGGTGGATCACGAGGTCAGGAGATCAAGACCATTCTGGCTAACACGGTGAAACCCTGTCTCTACTAAAAATACAAAAAATTAGCCGGGCGTGGTGGCAGGCCCCTGTAGTCCCAGCTATTCAGGAGGCTGAGGCAGGAGAATGGCGTGAACCTGGGAGGCGGAGCTTGCAGCGAGCTGGGATCACAGCTACTAGATTGGGATGATGACAAAAATATTTACAGGCAATAAAGTTAATCAAAATAAATTAAATAAGTAAAATATGCAAATATTTTTATCAACTGGAAAATATTTTATAAATATAATGCATTATTCTCAATCAAAAAACTGCTGGAATTCATAAGTAGCACCAAAGTGTGACCTGGGCTATGGACCAATGTGGAAAGATCAATCCAAACCACTCAGCCAGTCAGTGGTTTCGACAGAGTAAATGTAGGGATGGTTTTCTGGCATTCCTGCTGCCAACTATATTAAAATGTCCCCAAATATTAAACCACTAAGTTTCTTCACATTTCTAGAAAACCAGTTCATAAAATATTAGGTAATCCTGCCTTTTAGTAAACATCCTAGGCTTTGGAGAGAATAATTCTGGCCAAACCTAAGCTCCATTTTTATAAAACTTGCCCTTTGTCGACAGTTACATTTTTGAAGATCAATTTGTTCGTTTGTACTTCCCAAGATGAAAAGAGAATTTCTTGTTTCTTGCCATTACGACAAACATTTATCTACTTATGTTGGCAGCATCCATGAGCTATTCATAGGATCAAACCGTGCAACTAGCTGAGAATGTTATCAACTCATTACCTGCATTTGGGTAATTTCTAGGTTATTCACTGTTAATATCCCAATTTGATACTTGGCTATAGTTTTGAATGTGGTTAGAAGATTTTTTTCTTAACTGGAAACTAGATTTTTAAAAGTCACATTTCATTTAAAAAATGTTAAGCATTGGTTTCTCATGTAGATAAACTCCTTAATACTAAGATTTTGTTCTGTGGTTACAACCATGGTCATTGCAACATGTTAGTTATTGAGAATTTGTAGTTTGGTGCTTATTTTGGCCTTTAAACTGTTCGTTTGTACTGTGAACTAGATTATGTGCTTCTTTCAGTTAGCTGAATGCATTTCAAGTCAATTTACTAAAATAGTCTCTGTTAAGCGGTATATTTGGACAGAGTTGACACTTTTGACATTTTCTAAAATGGCAAAAATAACTGTATTTAAGGGTATGATTTATGAATGCTGTGTGCCTCCAGAACTTCTATTTGATTATAGTTTTCAGGTTAGCTACTGAAACTCTTTCCATAAACTGCTGAAAGGGCACCTAATTTGTGCTGTGTGATCAGATATTTAACACAGATGGACACACACAAACACAGAAAAGCATAATATCGATCCCCAAAACAATGACCTTCTTGTTGCTTCTTAGAATTGCCTTTGTCTCACGAGAATGGAACGGTTGGGACCATGGTAGAAGCAGAGAGTAAGGAAGAAGAAAGATTGATAGCATGAAACTGCCTTTATGAAACACATATTCGTGGGTCTAAATAAGAAAAGCAACTTGTAATGATTAGAAAGTATTTTGAATCCTTAGTTGTCTTTTAGATTGCTGGCCTCTATTAAAAACTTCTTAAAATAATAGATAGGTTTAATTCCTCAAGCAAAAGAAAAATTATATCATTTTAAAGATTTTCCATATGTATTATATAGATGTGACTTGACTATGGGAAAAAAGAGCAAATTCTCATGTATTGCGAGTTTTAAATGTACCAGGCTAAGGTTTACTTAATTAGAACCTCGAGGCAATAAAGGAGCCCTTTTTAAAATTCTGTGATTCTTAATATGCTAAATAATGCAAAGCTTCGACTCTTCAAGCATGAGACACACATCTGGCAGCTTAACATTTAAATTACGGGGGGTGGAATCCCTCACTTCAGTAGTAATTTTCTCAAAGAAAAGAATAGGGAATGGATTACAACTAAATTTAATTTCTTTTTAAATTTTCATCTTGTCTAATTGCAGGCATTTTTCTGAGTTCTTTGTATTCATATATTTTTACATATATTTTCTGTAGATTTTATTCATCTTTAATTTGAGATGCTTCTCACTATTAGAGCTCTTGAAAAATTGTGGTATATTTTACGTAGAAAATTGTATTGAGAAATCTATCTGATCTCAAGTAATAAAGACATGGTATAGAAAATAAAAGGAAAATGGATTTTCAGATACCCGTAAAAATATTTTTGACAAAATAGCAACATTTTTCAGTTGGCTCCACTTTCAAGCTTTATTTTTTTTTCAGTATTAATGTTTTCTCTGTTTCGTCATTTTCTGACTGGTTTTTCATGCAAAAGTTATTATAAGCAGCATTCTTTCTTCATATTTCTCCAAAGGACAGTGTCAGATCCTTGATTAATTTTACAAAGGTCATTTGGAAAAACCATTAAAAACATGCCAAGTAAAAAAGATTAGCACAACACAGGGAAAATACACTTTTATAAACATATGCATTTATACAGAGATAGGGTGTTGTAACATTATACAGTTTTGACAAGTGTTTTCCTTGTGCGCCGCATGTATTATTAAAAATATGACTTCCATTTATTTTTTCTGGGTGATACCAGCTGACACATTCCCAAGGCATCAGAAGGTTAATGTTACTTGTAAACATTTAATCTTTTTCTCAATATACAAGGATCTGATAGTTAAATAGAATAATAGTTCCATAAAATAAAGTGGATTTAAAGTGGACTTTCAAAGTAATTAACCAATATTTGCATTACTAGCATATAACATGGGTGCTAGTTAGTTCATGACAAATTCTTATATTCATTTCTACTTTCTAATTAAAAAATTAGACAATATTACAACCTGCAATTTTAGCTGTGGTAGAATAATTGGTTCCATGCTAGCTCTTCTGCTATAATCAACCATTACAATGGAAAGAATATATGGAGCAACTGCATTGGAGCACTGCCATCAGAAGGCATGACTGTGATCCCTGAAAGAAGAGAAACTGATAAGCAAACCCTGTGCGGTGAACAGTGGCCCTCTACCTGGGTGCAGTATCCTGACTGTAGAGCAGTAGAATGGAGTCCAAGCACAGAAATTCCCACTGAGCTCAGGAAACCATTGCAGCTGAAACAGCTGCAATCTGCAAAGTAGAACAGAAAGCAGGAAGATGTCAGTATAAAAACTTCCCTCCTGGGTTCTTGGTTGCGGGTTATGCTGTATTTAACCATAGTAAGGCATACCAAGGCTTTGCTAAGTGGCTACTTGCTAGAGGCTCCCGTAGACCTGAGAGAAGAACAGACATACTAGAATTCAAACAGAGGGGGAGTTCATGCGCAACGAGAAGAGGCATGTTAATACCTCATTATCAGTTTGGTCAGAAAATTAGGATACCAAGTGTCTGCATATTAGACATACAGAGCATGCTCTAAGGTAGCTTACTCTACACCCGCCCAAAGAAAGCCCAAAACAAGCCCTGACACTGTAAGCAGAGGTGTAGAGCTTAGAGGTTGAGCTTTGTCAAGAAAGAGTGGCTTGGTGGCTTGGAAACCCTTGGGTTTGTTTGTTTGTTTGTTTGTTGTTTTTCAGACCTGCTATAACAAAATGTAAATTCAAGACTACAGGAGTTTAAAGGAATCAGCCAAAAATTGTACTGCCTGCTAGAAAAAAAATCGACACCTTTCAGAGGAAGATAAGGGAATCCAGAGTCTTCTCCAATGCCCGTTATACAATCTACAGTTACTAGACATGCAAAGAAATGAGAAAATATAAGCCTTAGGCAAGGAAAAAAGTGGATAAAAATAACACCAAAATGATTCAGACATTAAATTTAGCATGGAAAAATATTAAAATATCCATTGCAAATATGTTCACAAATTTAAAGAAAATACTTTCACTCATGGCCTTCATCAGTGAATAGATAGGGTGTCTCAGTAGCAATATGGAAATTATAAAATAGTAACCAAATACAAAACTGAAAATCCAAGAATTAAATGAGAAATTTATTGCATAGCCTTAATAGCAAATTAGAATGGCAGAAGAAAAAATCAGTGAACTTGAACACAGAACAATAGAAATTAACTAATCTGAAGTGAAGAAAAGAAAAAGGTGGGAGAAAAATGAAGAGAGACTCAGAGACTTATGAGGCAACATCACATAGTTTGACATATATGTCAGTAATAGGAATCTTAGAAAGAAAAGTATAATAAAATGGGAGAAACTATACATTAAAAAGTGATGACTGAAAATTTTCCAAATTTGAGGAAATATTTTGACTTGTAGCTTGAATACTCTCAGTGAACCCCAGAAGAGTAAATACAAAGGAAACCATACTTAGGGATATCATAGTCAACTGCTGAAGATCCAAATTAAAGTGAAAATCCTGAAAGTAGGAAGAAGGAAAAAAAACATGTTATAGACAAGGAAACAATAATGTGAGAAATTGTTGACATTGTCAGAAAAAATAGAGACAAGAAGTCAATATAATGATATATTTTAAAATGAGGACAAAGAATGTCAATTCACAAATCTGTATCTGGCAAAAGAATCCTGTAAAAGTGGAGGGTGAAATAAAGACACTTTCAGATGAAGGAAAGCTGAAATAATTTTTCTCCAGCAGATCAGCACTATAAAAAAGTTAAAAGTGTTCTTTAAGCCGAAAGAAAATAATACAAAATGATCTATACAGGGGAATGGGGGGATATCAGAATTGCAGTATATGTGTAAATATGAAACACTAAGTTTTCTAATAATTTTCTTAAAATGTAGTCTACTTTTTAAATAAAATGGCATTGTAAGATAGGGTTATAAGGCATGTGTAGATAAAAGATACGACAATTGCTCAAAGGATGAGGGAGTGGGAACTGGAATTATACTGTTGTATACTGTGTAGTGAGAGGTATGAAGTGGGTAATGTGCACTGTCAGGTATGAAGTGTGGCAGTCGATAACATTGACTCCAAATATTGTGGGATAATTTTAGGATACCTGCTATTAGTCCTAAAGCAAACAGTACCAACCTAAAAACTATAGCCAAGAAAATAATACAGGAAACAAGATGAAAGACTAAAAACATAAATGAGTCACCCAAAATAAGGCAGGAATGGGTCAACAGAACAAAAAACCCAAAGAGACAAAGCACAAATAGCAAGATGTCTACACACACTCAATCATATCAATAATTACATGAAATATTCAAGATTAAATAAATTAAAAAGCAGGGATTGCTAATGTGGATTTAAAAGCAAGACTCAACTCTATGCTGTCTACAACAGATGTTCTATAAATTTAAAGACAGAAATAAGTTGAAAGTGAAAGGACTAAAAAATGTATGTCATGGAAACACTGTATGTAAGAAAGCTGGTGTGGCTACATTAATATCTAATGTTAGAAATCTAATAGTAGACTTCAAGACAAAGATAAAGTAAGGGGACGAATCATTAGGAAGACATACAGTCCTAAATATACACTGAATGGCAGAAATTGAAAATTCGTGAAACGAAAACTCTTTTTCTTTGCTGGCATATTTATCAAATGACCCAGCAATTCCGCTCCTATGTGTTTGCCCAGGAGAAATGAAAACATTTTCTTACAAGAGTATTTGGATATGAATTTTCATAACAGCCATACTCAGAGTCAAAACTTTGAAACACTTAAATATGAAGAATCAATAAATTGTAGTTCATTCGTTAAAGGGAATACTACTCATCAATAGAGTAATGAACTTCCCATACAAGCAATAACACAGACGAATCTCAAGCTACTGCTCTGAGTGAAAGAAGCCAGAACCAAGAGAGGCAATACTGCATTATTATATCTATGTGAGATATTGTAACAGAATTCTAATTTCTCATGCTGGGGATCAGATCACTGTTGGCTAGGAGTGTGTGTGTTTGTGTGTATAAAGGGTATAGGAGAATTTTTTAGTGTGATGCAAAAAATGTTTTAGATTTTATTTGTGTTGGGAGTTACATGGAATTATCCATTTGTCAAAACCCATTTAATTGTACATTTAAAATATGTACATTTTATTGTATATTAAGTGTAACTCAACAATTTGATTTAAAAAAATATCATTTGGATTCTGGTTTTCTGGAGTTAGCCAGGGGAAATGCAGGGTGTGTAGTAACAAAATTGCCAGGGACATCCTCATTTGATGTGAGCTTGTAGAAGCTGCAAGGACTGAGGTGGCCCTTACCCTGTCCTCTAAACACCATGTAGGGTTTGGGTGACAAGGTGAGAGCTTGTATGAAGGGAGTTTGCAGTGAACTCCCAATAGTCTTCCTGTATCTTAGCTCCCCAGCTTCTAGTTTTTTGGGTGGAATTCCTGAGTCAAATAGTTGCTTATTGTAAATGCTAATAGATGTTACTAGTCTGATTTTCAAAAAACTTTTAAAAATACATTTTGACAAGCAATATATAAGAAAATCAATTTCTTTCCACCTTTTTTCTTAAAATGGCCTTTTTCTTCTTGATCCCACTTCAGGCCTTCCATCCATAGTTCCCTAACTCCTCTTCAATTCACCTGCCCCATATAATCCATTTTATTTTATAGATAAAAATATTATATTATACATAAATATTATAAAAAAGAGATTATATATAATCTCCTTTTTGTGCAGTGATAAGAAGTACCACTATAAATGTACATGTCCGTATGTTCGTGTGTGTGTGTGTGTCTGATTATATGGGGCAGGTAAATTGAAAAGGATTTAGGGAACTATGGATGGAAGGCCTGAAGGGGGATCAAGAAGAAAAAGGTCATTTTAAGAAAAAAGGTGGATGCATGTTTTATGACTCGTAGAGATGGCCATAATTTCTTATTGAATGGAAAATTAAAATTTGCAAAAAAAAGCATATGCCATGAATTTATCTCAGTCGAATGTCTCTCTTTCTCTCCCCTCATCCCCCATCTGCCTGTACCTGCAGAGGTAGGAAGCAATGAAGGCTCAAGCTAGGGTTATGGCGAAAGGGAGGAAGAAATGGCAATTAAACTACTGAATAAGGTAGAAGATAATGTGACAAAGCATTAGATGTGGATGACAATAGAGTAGAAAAATTCATGGAAGACAGAGAATTTTGAGTCTGGGTGGAAGGAGAATAGCAAAGTCGTGAAAAGAGATAGTGCCCTCGGACAGCAAGGGGGGTCAGTTGTGTTTTGCATGTCTGAGCCTGAGGTGTTGGCTCAGACCCCAGGTGCCATGGCTACTCACCTGGCAGTGGGAAAGCACGCAAGAAAATCATACAAGGACCCCACAAGTTATTTGTTTAATTATATTTTGTGTATGTATGGTTTGACTATTTAGTGCGAAAAGGTTTTGTAAGCTTATAAGTAAAAGGAGAAACAGTGAAAGAAAACATTGATACACACGACTATATAAGACTGAAAATTATATCTTATAAATATACACACAACTCTCAAAGAAATTAAAAGACACACTGCAAACTAAGAAAAATATTTTGAACCATCATGTTAGGCAGAGTTAATATCTTTAATATGGAAAGATAAAAATTACAAAGAAAATATTAAATATTCCAGCTGAAAAATTGGGGGGAATGGCGTGGAAGGAAATCTACATAAATGCTCAGCAAACATAAAAATACTCAAATTTATTAGATTTCTAGGATTTCACATTAAAACCACAATGAGATTTATTATTTTGTCTACTAAGCAGACAAGTTTTGGCAAGCAGGTGGATAATTAGACACGTTCCTGCATTGGCTGGTTACAATATAAACTTTGATAATTCATTTTATAGAGCAAAGACAAAAACCTTAAGCATTTGATTTAGTATCCCTGACCCTGAATACTCATTTTAAGAAAATAAGCACAGAAGGACAATAAAATTTTGTAAAATATGTACAACATGATATAGATATTAAGCAAAGGGGGTTGGTTAAATAAAACCATATTATGTATTACTATGCAGTAATTAAAAATTATACATTGGGGAATATTTAATAGCCAGGAAAAAACACAATATGTTACGTGTAAAGAAGGATGCAAATAACATACATGATACGATCATACTTTGGTAAAATATTATAGATACATTTATATAACATGATAATTATATGACACATACAATTATTACATAGCATATATAAATAATTGTCTAATATGCATATATTGCTATATATGTTTTTATAAATAGGAAGGTCTGTTTTAAAGCAAAGAACATTTTACATGAGGACCAAGAAAATATTTAAGACTTTTAGGAGTCTCTGTCTTTGACAGAGACTTTATTGCCTTAACATGCACACCATCACTACATTTTATTAACATATAAGGATGTAAGTCCTGTTAAATTAGAAATTATTTCTAGTAAGAAGATTTCTAAGATGGTCTTCCAAGGACGTCCAAGATCTAATCTCCAGAATGTTTACACATCAGGAGAGAGATTATCTGGCTGAACTTAATCACATGAACCTTTAAAAGTAGAGAACATTCTTATGCTGGTGCCAGAAAAAAAGCTTAGAGAGAGATTCAGGCATGGAAAGGATGCAACCAGTTGCTGTTGACTTGAAGGCCATGAGGATCCCATGGAAATTATGAGAAGAGAATGAATTCCGCCAACCTTCAGTAAGCCTGAAGAAGACTCCAAGACCCAGATGAGAACTGCAGCCCTGCCTCACACATTGAATTTTGGCCTTGTGAGACTTAAGTAGAGAAACCAGCTGAGCCTTGCTATGCCCAGCTGAGCCACAAAAAATGTGAGACTATAAAAAGATGTTGTTTTAAGTCACTAAGTCTGTGGTAATTCATTCCAGCAGTAATAAAATGTGTCCAATGTTTAAATGTGTGTATAAGTAGAAAATGTGGTGTGGCTTCTCAAGTAGGATACAGCAGAAGGATGAAATGCATGGGCTTTGTGGTCAGAAAGAACTGGTATTAAATTTCACATTTTCCTCTAATTGGCTGTCTAATTTGAGGGAAGCTCTTTGATCTGAGTCTCAATTTCCAAATTTATCAAATGGGGGAATGGTAACTATTTTAACAGTTGTGTGTGTGTGTGTGTGTGATGTAAACAACACAATATATACAAAGTTCTTAGAAAATACTAAAAAATGCATTCTATTATTATTTCATATTTATATTTGTTATTCCAGCTAGAAATTATACACTAAGAATTTAAATTATAAGGCTTTAAAAAGAATAATACATTAAAAATACATACTAAATATATAAATATTGTAGTATTTAAATAATGTTTAATGTAACCGTTAAATCATCCATTATAATATATAATAATATATGTCAATTATATATAAATATTAAATTAATCATTAGATTATAATTACGTATTATATGCAATATATAATTATATATTTGTTTTAACATGTTTATGTATGTTTTATATATGTTTAGATATAATGTTTTATATGCAAACATATAGTCATAATGATTAATTTAATAAATTTAATATGTAATTAATTTATGATTAATATAAATTACTATTATCAAAATTTTATATTTAAATAATATATTTAAAACCGAACTAAAAATGTTTTCTACACTACTTTTCCTTCTCCTCCCTTTCTTATTATCATTTTGACCATAACAGTCTCACTACCAACAAATGCTGTTTTAGACCCAAAGAAAGGGAGCTCTTCCAGGGGTCTATGTGACTGAAGTATCAGGTGTTTCAAAGAAGACGCACCTGACCCGTCTGAATTTCCATGAAGAAGGATATTTCTCAATATCTGCCTTTATCTTGGCGCAGTACACTGGAGGCGGTGTCAAGAAACACAGTGAAACCATCACTTTCCAAAATGCTTGAGCCACACAGACCTAGACTGGGGAGCAAGAAGCTGGCGGGGTCACCCTTTGGGAGGAAAAGATTTCTGAAGCATGCAGACATACAGTCTATGTCCTCAGAATCTTACACTTCTTAAATCTCATTGTGAAATGTCTACAAGGGGCCGGGTGCTGTGGCTCATGCCTGTAATCCTAGCACTTTGGGAGGCCAAGGCAGGCGGATTGCCTGAGGTCAGGAGTTCGAGACCAGCCTGGGCAGCATGGCAAAACCCCTCTCTACTAAAAATACAAAAAATTAGCCGGGTGTGGTAGCGCATGCCTGTAATCCCAGCAACTCGGGAGGTTGAGGCAGGAGAATTGCTTGAACCCAGGAGGTGGAAGTTGCAGTGAGCTGAGATCATTGTGCCACTGCACTCCAGCCTGGGCAACAGAGCAAGACTCTGTCTCAAAAGAAAAAAAAAAGTCTACAAGGGCAATTTCAAAAGACAGGGGATGACACCATTCAATTCCTGGAGAGAGAAAGGGGAACAGAAAACAAGGCTTTGACTGCTCACAACACACGCTATCTGTTTTGAAAAAAAACTGACAGGTCAACCCCCACATCAAAGCTGTGGCTTTCCTGAGGCACTCCAAACACCAGCATCTTCTGGGCCAGGATATTTGTCACAAGACCCTGGGGATAGACCTTGCCATATGGGTCACTGAAATGAGTGGTCAAGACAATGACTTCGGAGGCATAAAGCTGTAGGAATGCCTGCTTATAAGTGCTATTGCCATTTATTTATTTATTTTCCTTTAAGCAACATCTGATTGGTTCGGAAATACTGTGCAAGACACTATAGGAAAAGCAAGGGTGAAAAGATACCTTCTCTCTTAAGGAGTTTGCAATCTAGCCAGTGCTCTCAACTGGCCATGTTTTGTCCCAAGGGACATTTGGCAAAGTCTAGAGACATTTTTGGTTGCCACAACTAGTGGTTGGGGGCTAGGTAGAGGGTGCTGCTGGCATTGAGAAGGTAGAGGCCAGGGATGCTGCTAAACAAAAGCACAGGGCAGCTGCCACAACACAGAATTAACCAGCCCAAGATGTCAATAGCGCCGCAGCTGAGAAACCTTGATATAGAACAAATCACACAAGATATGCCAAAGGTACCTAAAACTCTATTTTCTGGGCTTACATGTTCAGTTAAGGAGTTCTCTTTTTTGTTTTTTAATATTATCTTGCAAAACTTATGAGTCAGTTTCCTGGGAGAGTAAGTAAGGTGAGAAGCACTGGTTGCAGGCAGGGACCAAATCTCTGTAATCTCAAGAGTTTCATATTGGACCATTGATAAAAGGTGCAGGAGGGCTTTCTTGAAAATGTGATCCCAGAAACATAGCTGATGATAGAGAATCCTACCCAGATGAGGTAGGAAAGCAGACCAGACACAGCTACTGCTTGTAAATTACATCCTGTGGTGTCTGAGGGTAGAGCTCTACTTGAAGTTCATACACTGGCTGAATTAAAACCAGGGACCTAGCACAGCTTAGGGCCTTCGTTTTAGAATTCTTTCTTCTACCCCCATTTGTCAAGGCATATATAAGCTCTTTGATTTCAGCGGTGTAAGCTTACACATCCTCTGAAGTGAAAATGTGTCATGTATTTTTTTCCACCTTTTTGTTTTTAACCCTAGGGAGCATTCCTAAAAAAAATCGGTCCCTGTTTTATGGACTATGATCCCAATCTCTTAAAAGAAGACGATGAACTACAGTCTCAGGTAAGATGAAGGCTGTAGAAGTTGGCTGTGGAAAGACCTCGAAAACAGCAGCCCCTGATTATAAACTATGATTTCTTAAAATGTATTTCCAGGTAGAAAGTAATTTGGTCTTCAAAGCAGGTTTTGAAGTGTGGGATGTGGTAAAGCGGCTGACGTTTGAGAAATCAGCAATGCCAATAAATTTTTATAACATTGGAATCAGACTTCTTTAAGCTATTGAAGACTTTAGTTAAATTAATCAGTCTACAAGACTCTTTTCAGTTTGTGCAGGACGATTAGAAAATGTGCTGATTGTGCTGTGTTTCAGTGATTTATTTGGCACGATCATGGCTGCCATGAAGTCTGTATAGAAACTATCTTGGTAAACTTATATAAATTAAGTAGCCTGGATTTCCAAAACATTGGCCAAATTAATGTTACTTGTATTACTGGATCCGGTTTTTAGATACTTAACATTTTAAAAATCTGTATCTGCCTAGACCAGGTGACTTCGAATTTTAAGTATTTAAAAAATTTAGCTTTGCTGGAAAATTGAGGTAAAAGAACTCGGACTGTCCCTACAACATGGCCCCTTTGTGTACAAGTTATCTGAATCATTATCTTAATTTTATACCTTCCTGGCTAAATGCATATAGTTCTACAGAGCCATCTTTCACGTCTTGCTGTCACTACTGACATCAAAGTAAATCTGTTCTTCTTTAACCTCTAAATTGTGGGCCATCATTTAATCAAATAAATGACTGTGTTTTTAATGTTCAGGTGACTACTTACAGCATGTACAATTGTGATAGTTTCTATATTGCAGACTTTTTATATTGCAGATCTTCTATATAACAGGCTGTATTAAAGATAAAAGCTCTGAAATGAAAAGTTTAGTGAAATCTGCAACAATGAGAGGTACCATTTACTGAGAATTAGGACATTACTAGGTGCTGGCAAATTTTCTCAGTCTACAACAAAAATGACTCGTTTATTCTCACTGAGAATTAATGGGATAGATATTGGTATTATCATCATTATCCCCAACTTAGAGATGAGAAAAAATGAAGCATGGGAAAATGAAGTAAATTAACCAAAATTATATTGCTAATTAAAGTAGGTAACTGGGTTTTGAACCCAGACTGTCTGGCTCTAGAATCCGTATTTGTAGCAATCATGGAAAAACATAAGGTATGTTTTCTACTTCTTGATTTTTATAATCTTAATTTCAGGTCTAGGGTATGGAAACCATGGGGCAGTCTTCTAGCAAGTAAAAAATGGGTGAAGCAATATTACATTCTTTTAGTACATACTATGTATTCAGGTCCTTTTACATATACTCGGTAGGAAACTAATGAAAAAAGATGTTTATGGTACTTCTACGATATTAGGGGTCTAATACTAGCCTTTTAATTATTTTTGTAAAATTATCATGCCAGTAGTTGACCTTAAACTTTGGGATTAGAAGCAAGGCTAAAGCAGGTAAGGTGAGAATGAATATGTTCACTCTAAAAAACTAAAACTCTTCCCCATATTTTCTAAGTTTACATGTTCAATCAAGGAGTTCTCTTTTGATTTTATTTTTAATATTTTGTTCTAAAACTTAATGTAATTGCTTGGGAAAGTAACTTCTTCCCTGGGGTCCAGGCACATTGGGAAGGTGTCTTCACGCTGAATGGCTTTCAGAGGCAGCATGTGCATATTGGGACTGCATCTCAGCCGCGTCAGTGCTGTAGGATGACAGAGCCAGGACACACCCAAGTTATAAGCAACCAAGTGTTACGGGTAAGGGCATTTATACCACCTTCTAAGCATAGAAATACCACCCTCTTGAAAATAAACAGTCTCAGTCTGAGACTCCACACTCCAATTTAAGCATTTTATTTTTTCTCATGTTCTTATAGTATCAGGAATTAACTTGGATCTTCAACTAAATTTAAAAAATTCTAACCAAGGCCGGTCGTGGTGGCTCACGCCTGTAATCCCAGCACTTTGGGAGGCCAAGGCGGGCAGATCACGAGGTCAGGAGATCGAGACCACGGTGAAACCCCGTCTCTACTAAAAAATACAAAAAATTAGCCGGGCGTAGGGGCGGGCGCCTGTAGTCCGAGCTACTTGGGAGGCTGAGGCGGGAGAATGGCGTGAACCTGGGAGGCGGAGCTTGCAGTGAGCCGAGATGGCGCCACTGCACTCCAGCCTGGGGGACAGAGCGAGACTCCATCTCAAAAAAAAAAAAAAAAGCTAACCTAGGCAGTTCGTAAAATGGCTGTGTGGCTGTGGGAAAATAAGGTTAGTGTTGCACGTCAAATGTGAAGCATCGGTTTTTCAAATGTAAATGATCAGAGAACAGTTTACACGTGTGATGCCAAGTGGCCAGAGATGCTAGTCATCTTCCAGTGGGCAGAAACAGAAGCCCAAGGGAGTCAGTACTTGAGGGGTCTCTCTAGCATATCCTGAGCTACCTAGCCAGGGATAACTTGTTTTCCCCTGGGTACATTAATGGAAGCCTGTCCTGTAAAATTCTCTGGTGCACACATGAGGCATGAGTTAAAGAAAGGGGAAAGGGCATTCCTGCTGGATGGTCTCAGGATTTAGGCTGAATCTAATTAGGAGCTATGATTGTTTTTGGATGATGATAATAGCACTGATGGAAATGAACATGATGTCATATTTATTTGCTTTGATAGTTCAGGCACACCTGGTATTTGTTGTTGTTATCTATGACTTGCAATTCTGTGATCTTATTAACACAAGCCTCTTATGAGAGCGTTTCCACCGCAAGCTTTCCTCCCCTGCCTTCTTAAAAAATGGTGAGCCTCACTTAGGCCAGCATTAAAACTTCCACGGCTGCTCACTTCTGATCTTCCCAGGGCAGTTCAAAAGCATTTGTAATCCTCTGGATTCAGCCCTTTATTCACCATTTCCTCCTTCTAAGGCTTTCTCTTTTGATGAAAACAATCCCCTTGCCCTTCATCTGGCCAGATGGGCAGGTGAACAATTCTCCCCAAAGACCCACACAAAAATCCTGTGAGGGATTTGGAGAAGAAACGCTGCTAAGTGGAGCTTAACTGTGCTGACACTGTAATACTTTTCCAGTGCCCTGGTATTACTGCCTGTGAACTGCCAGCTCTCTCTGCACTCACAGACTTATCCTCTCATCGGTTCGTGGCCCTCATCCTTCTCTGTAAACTGATTGGCTCATGAAAGGAATTATGGCAAAGGGGCAGAACACTCTGGATCCTCAACTAATTTTAAAGTTTCTAACCTAGGCAATATAGGAACCCTGAGCTTTGCTACCTACCAAATGACACAATTAAATAGGGTTATATGTCGTCGGCTCAGCTAACTTTGAGACTTGGCTCCTATAACATTTTCTCCATAGCAGCTGCAAAGAAATGCCATAATAACTGCACAAGAAATGGAAGGGTGTTCAATATTCAATTGATCACCTATGCTGTATAGGATATGGTACTAGACAATACTTATATCCTTAGTATTGTAAAGCATTTTACATGCTATTCTCATACCTCCTGTAAGAATTATATACATACATAAATTATATATGTGTGTAAATTGTTACACAAATTATATATGTATAATATATCTAATGTAATATATATGTTTATCTTCATGAGTGTCTTATCTCTATTCTTCAAATTTAAAACTTCAATTCATGGACTTTAAATAATCCATGTGAGTTCACAAAGTAGTAAAAAGACTTGAATGTGTCTTCTGATCACCAACTGACTACCCTTTTTGCTATAGCACTAGATATTTTAGATTTTCAAAATTCCTTAAAATACTTTCACCTCTCAATTTGCATTGCGTTGGAAGAATGTTCATTCATTGTTTCATGACCGATGTTGTATTTGACCACCAATATTCACAAACCAGATTTTTAGTCTATGAGTTTGAAAATCAGATTCTAAGTTTTAGCAACTTACATTTAAAGATTTGCTTTTGATTTCTGTGGCAGGTCGGTATATGAGTGACAATACACACAACATATACAATGCGATGTTTTGGAATAAATTGATACCACCAATTTCTATTTTAAAGTATAGATATTAATCTCTTTAAAGACATTGCTGTTGAAAAAAATTAATGATGATGTTCTTAGGGTTCAGAATACAGACAGAATTTATAGTTGTAATGAGGCAGAAAATCTATTTTCCGTCTTCTGAGTGTTGACAATATGGCTCAGGCATTGTTTTTCAGGCATATATTTAAGATATACATTTGTGCTTGGAAGACTGTTTAGATTATGAAAGCGCTTCCATGTGAACAGGCTTCATACACCCTGGTACTTACCTGGGAGTTTCTCTGCACACACTTACCTTTTGTTTTGGAATCAGAAGTTATTTCTTTGTATTTTTTCCCCTTTTGATCAGTTCTTTGGAGATGAACTAGTTTCCATGACGTTATGTCTTCCCAAAAATCCATCAGAAGGAAGTTTTAGTGCATTAATTTAGATATTTCTTAAAGGAAAATAAAAGTTCAAGAAATGTTTGCAATGTTTAGTATTCACGGGTGTTTTTCTTTATGACTTGGCAACTAGGGGTAATGTCAACTGTTGTTATTATAATGTGAGTACTTAATAAAATGGCCTTTAATTGCTATTTCTTGAGATCTACTATATGCTTATAACCATGTTAAGTGCTGTGGAAGACAAAGAAATATGCTACATCCCATTTCTGCTATGAATTTAGTTTGAAGAAACTATGTAGATATTCATAGAGAAACCAAAAAGAAAGCAATTTATGCACTGTGTCATGAACAACGTCTACTTTATCAAATCAGCAGCTTTGGTGGGTAAACCAAATTTATGGTACAGTTCTTGGTAGCCATTTCAACCTTCTACTGAATGAGACTGAATAAAGTATCTAAGCAATTCATAAGGAAATGCCATCAAATTGAAATTTTAAATAGTTACAAAGGCTTTCTTTCAGCAACCTGGCAAGGTGTGCCAAGCAAATATATTTAGTTGGGATAATTCAAAGATCTCATATTTTTTCAATAATCTTGGTACTCTTTAATTTACTTAGGGATGGAGTAATTAAAAATATCAACACTGAATAGTCTACTCAAAAATACTTGTATGTTATAGAAGCTAAAAAGGATAAAAAGGACCACAATGAAAGGCACTTACTTTAAATGGATACCTGTCGTAACTGGATTTTGTTCTTAGGGTAATCAAATTGATCGATTTCACAGTAAAAGAAATGAGACTTGTTGAGTTCACTGGGGATTTGATGACACATCTAATTCACCCAAGTTTCATGCTTAGGTTTTCTTGGCTACAACAACCTGCCAGCCCAAAGCAACATTTTGTGATTTCAAGCTATTCCAACTACGAAGTTGTGCTAAAACTTGTATGGACTAATATCAAGGAATTTCAACCAACTGACCTCTTACAAATAATCATGTAAAACATTTGACAAGGGTCTAAAGAAAAAGGAAGAGGAGTTTTAACAAAACTATCTTACAAATGCAAGTCATGCCTGATTTTCTACTTCTCTAGACTAATGATTTTCAAACTCCTTATCAGCATGTGGGTTAGGCCATTCTTGCATTGATATAAAGAAATGCCTGAGTCTGGGGAATTTATAAAGGAAAGAGGCTTAATTGGCTCATGCTTGTGCAGGCTGTATCCGCATAGCTGCAGCATGTGCTTCTGGTGAGGACCTCAGGAACCTTACAGTCACGGCAGAAAGCGAAGTGGGAGCCGGCACATCAGATGGTGAGAGCAGGACCATGAGAGAGACGGGAGAGGTGCCACACACTTTTAACCAACCAGATCTCACAAGAACTCACTATCTTGAGGACAGCACCAAGCCAGCCATGAGGGATCCACCACCTTGATCCTAGCACCTCCTACTATGCCCCACCTTCAACACTGGGGATTACATAACATCCCAACCATGTCAGTATCATTTATAGTAAAAGACCCCAATAAATACAACAGGTAAAAACCGAGCTTTTATGGTGGGAGAGGGAGGAAGAGCCCTGCTAGGTTAGCTGCTCCCCCTCCCTATTCCCCGCCGTAGCAGGGCCCCAAGAACCTTAGTTGAGCCACGGGGCTCAGTCTGCCTTCTGAACCCATCATCACAGGTTACATAATTTTCTCAAGTTCTATTAAGGAGCTCCGTAGACATTATGTAATTCCTGTGCTTAAATGGATGCTGTTGAGAATCACAGGCTGGGGGACTCAGGAGTTATTGGTGACAATGCTAGAATGAAGTAACCTGCCAGAGCACAGTACAGAGGCAAAGAGAGTCCTGGTAGCCTTCAAGTCCTTGATTCTTGTGTTCTTGAAATTCAGCAGAATTTCCTTCTCTCTGCCTTCTCCATAGACTTGTTCAAACCTGCTTTCAAATTACTCTGTTGAGAGCTAGTTCAAGTTGCATTTATTTCACTTGCAGCCAGAAGTCCTGATTCAGTACAAATACTGTGACCATCATTATGTTTGTCTTTCCATTCTGACAACATTTACATAAGCTTTCCCACGTGAAATAATACAAAAGTGAACATGTCATGGTCTCTGCCATTACAGAGATAAAAATTTGGTGAGGGTATCTGGAGCATAAAACAATAATTTCAATGCAAAACCCATGCCTAAGGATGCTTCTTTATGATCAACGATTCTATAAGTCATTCTGGGGAAAATGTCTCTGAAACTAGGTGAACTTTCAATCTGCTATTAATAAAATACTTCATTTTTTTCATATTTGTTAATTTCTTTGACAAGGGAGATAGCCTGACGGATCATTCTGTGAAAGGAAAATGAACTGTTTGGAGAATTGGAGAAGCTGAAGATTATTCACAGGACATATCTTACTTGGAGGAACTGGAGGAACACCGATTTTCTGTTTGGTGAGTCACTATATCCTTTCTTTTCATTTTCCAATTTAAATTTATTGACTCCAACAAGAATTATTATTTTATTATTTGTTTATTCAGAATATTGATTGCATTCCTATTGTAGGCTATAGACTGTGTACTCTGACTTCAGAAAGTTCATAGTCCAATGAGGAATATTAATGTTTAAAAACATCAGTGTAATCTGATGATGGTATTTTTCAAAATCGCTCAAAGTGCAACATTCACACACAGAGAAGATGATGGCTAAATTTACTAGAGAATGGAGAAGGGTTCTCAAAAAAAGTTTGAGCCAAGTCTTGGGGAGAAGATTGTAATAGAGAAATGGTAACAAATTGGTGTGGGCAGAGTCCAGAGATGGAATTAGGGGGATAGTTGGGTTTGACACATGCTGGATCCCTTAGTTCACTTAAGATCTAAGCAAGTCATAATTACTGCTCTCTCTACTTGCTGATGTGTTTATGGGTGTATCTGTTTCCGTGAATGCGCATATAACTGATATGGAAGAGAAGTGCTGGGAAGGGAAGGGCGTGGTCCCTTTAAATGATACAGAAGCAGGCAAGGGTGTGGTTCCCGGCTAGGGCTCCACCCCTAGGCCTGTGCCCATGGACCTAGGTGAGGACAGGCATTTTTGTTTTCCTGCCCCAATGTTGCATTTTCACCCTGGCCTGCCACACCAACATCCTGTGCCTATAAAAACCCCAAGACCCTAGCAGGCAGACACACAGGTGGCTGGACATAGAGAGGAGCACATCAGCAGAGGAACACATGGGTGGCTGGATGTCGAGAGGGACACACTGACAGGCAGCAACAGGCTGGCAGGCCACTGACTGGCAGAATGGCACAGAGTTTGGCTGGGGCAGTTGGAGGAGAGCCCGGGATGCCTTACTCCAGGGGAGATCTTTTCCACTCCATCCCTTTCTGGCTTCTTCCATCTGCTGAGAGCTACCTCCACTCAATAAAACTTTGCATTCATTCTCCAAACCTAGGTTTGATCCGATTCTTCCAGCACACCAAGGCAAGGACCTGGGATACAGAAAGTCCTCTGTCCTTGCGACAAAGAAGACGGTCTAATTGAGCTGATTAACACAAGCTGCCTATGGAAGCTAAACTAAAAGAGCACTCTGTAACACATGCCCACTGGGGCTTTAGCTATAAACATTCACCCCTAGACACTGCCGTGGGGTCAGAGCCCCAAAGCCTGCCCATCGATATGGTCCCCTAGAGGTTTGAGCAGTGGGGCACTGAAGAAGCAAGCCACACCCCCATCGCATGCTCTGCAAGGGGACAAAGGAACCTTTCCTGTTTCATAACGAACATAAAAAAAAGCATAAAAGAGTGAGCAATGGATCTTCTCAGAGGTAAGGAGAAGGGGACATGCCCTGCAAGGGGACAAGGGAACCTTTCCCGTTTCATAACAAACATAAAAAAAAAGCATAAATGAGTGAGCAATGGATCTTCTCAGGGGTATGGAGTACAGAATTTTGCAATGGTGGTGTCCCTCAATGGTGGTGAGGAAGAATGACAGTGGCCATGTGACACAAGGAGTGACCTTGGAAAGAAGAGATGGTACCTAGTCAAAGTCATTCATACCTACCCATGGCCTCCCTGTCCACCCCAAGATCTATTCCTGAAATTCTTTTTCCACTGAGCATTTATCTGATTTGGTTCTCAGAATTTGCTTTCACTCTTCCATGCTGGAACCACCATCTGAAAACATGGTATCAGCTCAAATTTCCTGTGCCCAGTCACATTTTTTAGAACTCCCATTGGTCTTAACTTAGAACTCCCATTGTTCTTAACTTAGAACTCTAAATGCTTTCACCAATGCTTTTCTTGATGCTGCCAGAGTGTGGTATTCAGGCTAAAGAGTGAGTTGTTTTCCAGATTAAGAGAAGCAGGTCTGTGACTGAGAAGCATCAGGCATAAAGGGAAGCTACAGAGCTCAAAGACAAGAAACACGCATGGCTCTCCTAGAAAGAAAACATGTACAAGAGATGCTATTTGCTAGTGAGAAAAAGACATGCTCCCTATTCTTCAGAAACTCTGTGGTAGTCCCTAAGGGGAGTAGTGACATACTTGTTAGATTAGATTCAGTAATATAACTTCCAGAACGGAGGTTTTAGGTGCTTACTTTGATGTATGTAGATGAGTGATATGGTTTGGCTGTGTCCGCATCCAAATCTCGTCTTGAATTGTAGTTCCCATAAACCCCATGTGTTGTGGGAGGGACCAGCTGGAGGTAATTGAATCATGGGGGCCGTTTCCCCCTTCCTGTCCTCCTGATAGTGAGTGAGTTCTGATGAGATCTGGTGTTTTTCTAAGGGGGTTCCCCCTTCACTGAGCACTCATTCGTTCTCCTTTTTGCCACCCTGTGAAGAAGGACGCGTTTGCTTCCCCTTCTGTCCTGGTTGTAAGTTTCCTGAAGCCTCCCTGGCCATGCTGAACTGTGAGTCAATTAAATCTCTTTCCTTTATAAATTACCCAGTCTTGGGTAGTATATTTGTAGCAACGTGGGAACAGACTAATGCAATGGGAGGGCTGGAGCTTCTAGTGAGTCGTATGCTAAGTTCTTAATTCTTATTCGGTGTTCACCAGGGCTGGAGGAAAAGCTTCATTAAGCCCTCAGGCTCCCAGCTCTTCCATTTCCCCTGTTTTCCAGGTCTTCTCTGATAACTCAGCTCCCTGTTGCCCTTCGGGAATGACCTTTCAGAGTCTAGAAAATGCAGTGCCACAATGCGGTTATTATCTTATGTGTTAAGTTAAAAGGGTGAAGGGTTTCCCAGGATCTCAGAGCTTCAGTTTCTGATTGATCCTTTAAGATGCTACTCTCAGGCACTATGCCTTCATTTGGCTTCCTCTGATGCTCTAAGAAGGCCAGATGCTGGCAATTACAGCTCCTGGGGCCAAATCCTGTTCTCCCTCTGCGTTTGTAAATAAAGTTTAATTGGAACTCAGACACATTCGTTTGGTTATATATTGTCTTTGGCTGTTTTCCTCTGCAATGGCAGAATTACCTCCTTGAGACAAAGTGTGGCCCACAAAACCTAAATTATTTACTATTTGGATCTTTCCCAAAAAAGTTTGTCCGCCTCTGCTCAGCACTGACTTAAATGCTTCTCTGCTGCTCTCTCATGATGCCACTCACACTACTTTTAAATTTTAAAAGTCATTTATTTTCTAATTGACAAGTAAAAAATGTATACATTTATGGTGTATAACATGATGTTTTGAATTATGTATACTTTTTGTGATTGTTAAGTCAAAGTATTTAACATATGCATTTCCTCTCATAATTATGTTTTTCTTATGGGAACACTCTCTTAGTAATTTTCAAGTATACAATATATTGCTATTAATTGCAGTCACCATCTTGTACCATAGAACTCTTGCACTTGTTCTTCTTGTCCAACTGAAATTTTGTATCCTTTGACGTACAACATTCCAACCTCCCCATTCCTCAGCCTCTGGTAATCATCCTTCTACTCTCTGCTTCTGTAGGCTCAACTTTTTAGATTCCACATATAAATAAGATCATGCAATACTTCTCTTTCTGTGCCTAGTTTATTTCACTTAACATAGTGTCCTTCATGTTCATCTGTGTTGTCACAAATAACAGAACTTTCTTCTCTTGTAAGGCTAAATAGTATTTCAGTTGTCTTTATATATACTGTGTTTTTTATCCTTTCATCCATCAATGGACATGTAGGATGCTTGTGTATCTTGGCTATTGTGAATAATGCTGCAATAAATATGGGAACACTCACATTATTTTAAAGATATTTGTTGTTTCCTGACTTTTTAATGATCGCCATTCTAACTGGTGTGAGATGGTATCTCACTGTGGTTTTGATTTGCATTTCTCTGTTGGCCAGTGATGATGAGCATTTTTTCGTGTGTTTTTTGGCTGCATAAATGTCTTCTTTTGAGAAGTGTCTGTTCATATCCTTCACCCACTTTTTGATGGGGTTGTTTGTTTTCTTGTAAATTTGTTTGAGTTCATTGTAGATTCTGGATATTAGCCCTTTGTCAGATGAGTTGGTTGCAAAAATTTTCTCCTATTCTGTAGGTTGCCTGTTCACCCTGATGATAGTTTCTTTTGCTGTGCAGAAGCTCTTTAGTTTAATTAGATCCCATTTGTCAATTTTGGCTTCTGTTGCCATTGCTTTTGGTGTTTCAGACATGAAGTCCTTGCCCACGCCTATGTCCTGAATGGTATTGCCTAGGTTTTCTTCTAGGGTTTTTATGGTTTTAGTTCTAAGATTTAAGTCTTTAATCCATCTTGAATTAATTTTTGTATAAGGTGTAAGGAAGGGATCCAGTTTCAGCTTTCTACATATGGCTAGCCAGTTTTCCCAGCACCATTTATTAAATAGGGAATCCTTTCCCCATTTCTTGTTTTTGTCAGGTTTGTCAAAGATCAGATAGTTGTAGATATGCAGCGTTATTTCTGAGGGCTCTGGTCTGTTCCATTGATCTATATCACTGTTTCGGTACCAGTACCATGCTGTTTTGGTTACTGTAGCCTTGTAGTGTAGTTTGAAGTCAGGTAGCGTGATGCCTCCAGCTTTGTTCTTTTGTCTTCGGATTGACTTGGCGATGCGGGCTCTTTTTTGGTTCCATATGAACTTTAAAGTAGTTTTTTCCAATTCTGTGAAGAAAGTCATTGGTAGCTTGATGGGGATGGCATCGAATCTATAAATTACCTTGGGCAGTATGGCCATTTTCATGATATTGATTCTTCCAACCCATGAGCATGGAATGTTCTTCCATTTGTTTGTATCCTCTTTTATTTCATTGAGCAGTGGTTTGTAGTTCTCCTTGAAGAGGTCCTTCACATCCCTTGTAAGTTGGATTCCTAGGTATTTTATTCTCTTTGAAGCAATAGTGAATGGGAGTTCACTCATGATTTGGCTCTCTGTTTGTCTGTAGGATATGGAGAAATAGGAACACTTTTACACTGCTGGTGGGACTGTAAACTAGTTCAACCGTTGTGGAAGTCAGTGTGGTGATTCCTCAGGGATCTAGAACTAGAAATACCATTTGACCCGGCCATCCCGTTACTGGGTATATACCCAAAGGATTATAAATCATGCTACTATAAAGACACATGCACACGTATGTTTATTGCGGCACTATTCACAATAGCAAAGACTTGGAACCAACCCAAATGTCCAACAATGATAGACTGGATTAAGAAAATGTGGCACATATATACCATGGTATGCTATGCAGCCATAAAAAATGATGAATTCATGTCCTTTGTAGGGTCATGGATGAAGCTGGAAAGCATCATTCTCAGTAAACTATCGCAAGGACAAAAAACCAAACACCTCATGTTCTCACTCATAGGTGGGAATTGAACAATGAGAACACATGGACACAGGAAGGGGAACATCACACACTGAGGACTGTTGTGGGGTGGGGGCAGGGGGGAGGGACAGCATTAGGAGATATACCTAATGCTAAATGACGAGTTAATGGGTGCAGCACACCAACATGGCACATGGATACATATGTAACAAACCTGCACATTGTGCACATGTACCCTAAAACTTAAAGTATAATAATAATAAAATTTAAAAAAAAGATATTTGTATGCTTGTTTCCCTCTCCAGGCTGAGCTCCTTATGCATTTTGATCATGCTAAATCACTAAACCCCTTTCAAGGCTTCGTTTCTTGAAAGAACCATTTTTTTTTGCTCACAATTCTGAGGGCTGGAAATTCAGGCAAGACATAATGGAAAGCTCTTCTTTTCGTCAAAATAAGTCTCAAGGCTAGCAAGAGAAGGAATAGACTTCCCTCTTGATGCAGGAGTGGAAAGGTGATATTGCAAAGGGGCATGTTGGAATGGAAGATACTGTGTGGCCATCTTTAGAAACAGTCCACAACATTTTGCTTCATTCATTTCTGTGTGCACAGTTCCTCGCATAGGTTCAAATATTTGCTGAACAAAACAAGTTAAAGGAAACAAAAAGGTGTAGGCTCTGTAGATAGATGAACCTGAGTATGAATTCAGTTCTGCCACTACTGTGTAATCATGAACAATTTGTCTGAGCTCTCTAAGGCTGCCTTCTCCTGTGTCAAACCAGAATAATAATATCTGTGTTTTGGGATTTGATGGATATTGTGAAAGTTGAGAGATAAGGTACAGAAGATATTCTTACAGCAACTAAAACACATAGATTTTTAATAAAGGCAATTATTATTAACATTATTAATAATACATTTTAAGGAAATACATTTTCCAAGTGTTAAAATACAGGGCATAGGTCACTCTGAGATGACTTATCACTTTCTATATCTGCCTTTCTTTCTGTTCTTCAGACACACTGAATGCTTGATGACATCAGCGCCTTTCCACTTTATCTAGCATGTTCTGCCTGTTCCTAGCGATGTAATTGGAGGTTGCAGCATCCACTTTATGTCCCATAGAAGCCTTTCCTGACTCTCTGTGCAAAGTGGGACTCACCTGTATTTTGGCAATTTGCTTTTTCATCACCTTGTTGGTTTCCTTTAAAGTACTTAACCCCAATATAAAATAATCTTTCCTGTTTATTTCATTGATTTGTTCATTTCTGTTTCCTCTGACTAAACAGAAGCTGTAGGCAGGAATCCCCCTTATCTGGTCACTCCTGGGTCACCACGTCCTAGCTTTAGGGTACCTGGTACATAATATGACCAGCAAATACTTACCGAATGAGCAGATAGAAGGAGGAATACGTGATCACTTCTCTCTCTCTCCCAGCCCCCTTGGCTATTATACCTATTTATTGACTTCCAATCTCTCCCTTCTCTTGAAACTGCTACCATTAAAAAAAGGGTAATATGGGATAATTAACCACTATACACATTTCTTTTTAAACCAGGGGTTGAGGATATGGAGGCTGCTGAAACCTCTATAAATGTCTGTTTTAAATGGTTTGAGATACAATCTGAACAATTTCCTTGATGTTTTATTAGAGCTGGTAAATCATTTATTGGGGCAGCCTTTACCTAAATCCTCTCCAAATCCCCATAAAATGCATTTAACACAGAATACTGTACTACCCAGCTTCAAAGATATTATTTGACGTCGGGTGGGAAGCATTTGCTGCAGTGCAGCAAGTTTAAATGTGTATGTTTTCTTTCCTTCTGTCTGATATGCTCTATCTCCTACCCCCAACTCACTCCTCCCTTTTCCTCCAGCACTCATTTGTATATGCCAATGTTGGTGAATTTGGTAGATTGTGAAAGCTTCAGGAGGTTCTAATACATATTTTTGATGTATAGGACTCTTAGTTAATCAAATGCAAGTTTATTTCATTTGTAGCTGCCAATAATTTTTAAAAAATGGCTTCTGAAACATGATTTTAAGACAATCGTACTTTTTTTCTCAACCAAAAAGATATTCAGCTGAGCTGCCCCTAATGACATCCCTGTTCCTACACATCTCACTCTAGTCGGTCAGCTGCCAGCAGGGTCAGGTAATCTTAGGTGACAATCTTTGGGATAGTCCCTGAGAGGGTCTGCATCATGACTGCCGTTTTTCTCAGCTGCAAGACCTCTATTCACAAGATGTTTACATTTTTACTTTGAGATATATTCCTGTATGACAGGTTGACTATCTTTTGCTTATGCGTTGGAAGATATGAACTGCCCAAGATATTCCTCAATACTTTTATAAATTGCAAACACTGAATACATGTTTGTTGATGTAATATACAAAAGTTAGGGTAAAATAAGAAATATTGGTATTTCCAGAAGAAAGTTCTGGAGAAAAGGTCAGTGGTACAAAATTTGAGGATGACTTTAGATGTTCTGAGTCAGATTGTCTGTGATGGCTCTCATTTCTTCTTGGTGGACATGTTTCTTTCCCAAAAGTGCCTTTGCTTCCCCTCTTTTCTGATAACAGATCTCCCCTCACCTCACCCATACTCCATGGGGTTGTGCGTGATATATGTTATGTTCCTATGACCACTGTGATTGGCCCAGGGGTTGGCATGTGATCTGAACCAGGCCACCCAAATCCTTCCCTGGAATTTTATATTCTATTACTTAGAACTAGAGATTCCTTCTTCTCTCCCAGGTACTAAGCTGCAGTGATTTCAGTTTAATGCTCCCTATGGCCAAGGCTATTGTTTTGCTAGTTATACTTCCTCTACTACCTCTCGTTAACATTTATAATTTCTAGCCTGCTTGAAACCAGTAGCTGTATGAGCCCTACTGATATTTTGTAGGTGACACATGTATATTCTGTCCTACAGAAAAGAAAATGAACAGTTGAATCCTAAAAATTATATATTAGACATGAGTATATAGAGATAAATGGCATATATGTGTGTGTATGTGTGTATATATATATATACACACATATATATATATATATGCATTTCAGGTCATAAAAGATACTGTCCACTGGGAAGCTTTAATTATTATTTTCTGTGAGTGAAAGGACTTCAGGGAGAATGTTTACAGTGTCCATTCAGTTAATTATGCAAATAGCCACTCATTTGCCTGTGTAAACAGAGCTAAGAATCCATTCCCTGTGGAGTGAATTAGGTTCCCTGTTTCCTAATGCAGTACCTTAATCTTTGTACAGTGATTTCTCCAAAGAAGTAAGCCAGATTATGTGTTAAGTACCTCTGGAAATTGCACTAAAGACTGTTTCAAAACAGTAGATGTCACTCCAGTGGTTTAAAGAAGTTAACATAGTTTTCAGAGGTACCTAACTCCTAAATGGGGAGAAGGTTAGTAACAAGACAGTCTTAAAATGTTTTCATTAGTATTCAAATGTAACTTCGTGGGTAAGCAACCAGAGAACCACATATTTGTAGAGCAGAAAGGGGTTTTGGGATTATTTGGTTCAGCCCTGTCAGTTTATACAAGTATAAAGCTGTGACCTACAGAAGCTAAGTGAGTTGCCTTAGGTCATCCAGCTAATAAGAAGTGGAAATGACACCAGAACCCACTTCCTTTCCATTTCAATTCAGTCCCAATCATAAAAAGTAGATTCTCCCTAGAAGTCTGGTAGTCTTCTCATAGTTTCCTCTTTCTATCAATTTCAAGCTGCTTTGATATTTATCAGTGCATTGATAAGAGTGCTGATTTGGGGGAAAATGCATATGATGGAATTACCTCTGTGGCAAGTCTCCTCCTGGCTACAAAGGTAGGGAATAGGCATATGCCCAGATGTTTGCAAAATGCACATTGCTGACCACACAGTCTGAGCTCTTTTTGTGTTCTCGGCCAGTTGTTTATGTGGCTGACCTGACTGTACTGCTTAGGGGAGGTATGGGTTAACTATACACATCACAACAGGAAAGTTATTCTTTAATAAAACTGATACACTTTCCTTTTTATAACACACATGTGATTTGACATTGAAAAAAAATGCAGATGCTTCTTTGATTGGCGTATTCCCTGTTGTGCTTTTCTGAAACACCTTCACATATGGTCTGCCTCATTCCTGAGAAATGACTTGTTGTTTATGTCATACAAACAGAACAGATTGATTTTACAGTGAGTAAGGAGGTTGATGAATTGTACATTGGAGAGAAATCTTTGTCTCGGCAATCCAAACACTTCAAAATAAATGTTGCCTTTTGGAAAAGGCTCTCATGATACACCCATGATCCCTTTATTTCATGCCCCCTTTATAGGGGTTAGATAGATACAATACATGCAATCTCAGCAACAGAAAAGGTAGTTACAGTCACCTCAAAATATAATTTTTCTTCTTGCTTTGAAACATATCCTGAAACCTAACAGGTCAAAAAATGGCAGAGTCGTCCCAAAGGAACAAACCCCAAATTTTAACTTCAACATTGTGTCTGCACTATGACCAGAGTGAAACATTCCTGATATTTGGTAGGAGAGCAGTACTCTTATTTATCAAATGAATCTTAAATATAAAATTCTTACGGTAAGAAACCTTCTCAAGGGCCTCCAACTTTCATTCTTTCAGAATTATTCTGTGCAATACGGTGAAAGCAATGTGTGCTCATTCCTCTGATGATAAGCTAACCATATCCATGGGTGCAGAATTTTAGTTTATAAATCTCTTTTCCACACTTTTTTCATTTGGTGCTCACAACACCGTTGTGATACTGTTATTCCCATTTTACAGATTATATATCTGAAGTCCAGAGACATTAGGTGGCTAATTTACCAACACCCAACTAGTGCATCTATGCTTTTTTCATATAGCATGGAATTCTCTAACTAGTCTCAGATTCATACATAGACATTAGTTCATGCATTCTGCAGTTTTAAAAATATAATGTCTTAAGTTGCATTCTACTGGCATGTTCTGCACAGTTCAGTGGGTGTGGAGTGAGAGTGAGATGCCATGCGAAGGGAAGCAAAGTCAGCTCGAGAGTGGTTCATCAGAGCAAAATGACTGTGGAGGTCTATTCCTGACGGCAATTTATCAATGATGCACATATAATTAGGGATTGAGTGATGTCTTAATTAGGTGTGGCTAATGCATGGCCATATATTTGTACTGAGAGGGAGGGAATAAGTCATGGTGGCTAAGAATACAGGCTCTAGAGCATAGTACCTCAACTCAAACAAATTAGCTTTACAAATTTCTAGTTGAGTAAACTTAGACAAGTTTCTCAAACTCTTTTTATCCAAGTTTCTTTATCTGTACACATGAAGTTAGAGGTACCAGCCTTATTTTAGTGAATTCAAATATGTATATAAAAACTAGAATAGTATAAATGCTCAAAGTATATAGCAAATGCTCAACAAATGTTAGCTATTACTATTATTGGTACTAGTATTATCTTTTAGAGACAGAGTCTCAGTCTGTTGCCCAGGATGGAGTGCAGTGGCACGATCACAGCTCACTGCAACCTTGAACTCCTGGGCTCAAGCAATCCTCCTGCCTCAGCCTGCACCACCATGCCCAACTAATGTTTGTAATTTTGTGTATGGATGAGATCTTGCTGTGTTGCCCAGGCTGGTCTTAAACTTCTGTTCTCAAGTGATCCTCCCACTTTAGCCTCCCAAAGCACTGGGATTACAGGTGTGAGCCACCACGGCTGGCCCTAGCTATTATTACTAACTGAAGCTCTGTCCTCTCTGCTACTCTTCACAACTATTTGCTCCCCAGCCTATATTTTAACTATTAAAATAATGACCTGCTTGTTTTTAAGAAACATGCAAGGCATTTGGTAGTAACTAAAAGATCTTCAGTGTAAAAATAAGATGTTAATGGTAGAGGGGAGATACCAGGGCAGTAAACATAATGTGTTAGATTTCTATTGCTGTAAAACAAATTACACAAACTTAGCAGCTTAAAACAACACATTATTTTTAATCATATAGTTTCTATAGGTCAGGAGTCTGAGCATAGCTTAGCTGGGTCCTCTGCTTAGGGTCTTACAAGGCTGTAATCAAGATTTTGTTTGTGCTGTGCTTCATCTGGAGGCTCAACTTGGGGAGCAATCCCCTTCAAACTACTTTGGGTTGTTGGCAGAATTGATTACTTGGTGGCTGTATGATGGGGCGGGGGGTGGGGGGACAGCTTTTTACTATCCATGGCTAGAAGGCTGATCACAGTTTCCAGAGGCCACCTATAGTTCCA
The DNA here is from genome assembly GCF_009828535.3 of Hylobates moloch. Taxonomy (NCBI): domain Eukaryota; kingdom Metazoa; phylum Chordata; class Mammalia; order Primates; family Hylobatidae; genus Hylobates; species Hylobates moloch. The sequence continues at coordinate 9,157,382 of NW_026652295.1, read as the reverse complement.
GGCAATATGGTCTTCTCTATGGCCTCTTACTTTATGAAGCCAACAAGGAGAGTCTTTCATTCAAGGAGGGCCACTGTTTCTTTCAAAGGCTTTTATCCATTTAAGTCAGGACCACACAGGGTAGTCTCCCGTTTGGTTTCAAAACCAGCTGATTGGGAGCCTAATTACCTCTGCAAAATCTTTTCACCTTTGCCATTTTCAATTGGCCAGAAGCAAGTCATAGGTCCCACCCACGCTCCAGGAGAGAGGATCATATGGGGTAGGAATACCAAGGGGCAGAAATTACAGGGGCCAGTCGCGGGATCCTAGTCTGTCTGCCCAACATAGGGAGGCAATGACACAGGCTGCTGCTCTTTGGAGTGGATGGTAACTGTCTCCCTACTGGTGCATGTGAAGGATTCTAATCCAGTTTGCCTTTTAGGTGACATTCACATCTGCTTCTTTCCTATGGGTGGGCCTGAGGCTGACATGGCATATGTTCCCTGTTGATTTCTCAGGGCCTAACTCCTTTGCTCCAAAAGCTTCCTTCTTCCTCTCGGAAGACTTTTTATTTTCACTCTACTTTCTTTATTGCCTTGATCATATGACCACAAAACACCATTTTCTTCTGTAGCCCCTCTCCTGCTCATACGTGCTATCTCCTCTGCACATTGATTTTGGTACTATTTTTAGGAATATGATTTTCTCTTTTGATTTTAAGCTTTATATCTATTTTCTTGGCGGGAAGGCGTCAGTGCTGTTGGTGCTCAGTGAACTCATTTTAAAAGCTATTCCCTAACAAGATGTCTTCCTGGTAATCAATTTTTAAAATATGGCTAAGAAGCCATAACAGCTCTGATAAATGATCTCAGTTCATGGATACCATAGTCCACTAGATTTCTAGATAGATAAGAAAAATGACATCACCTTACCCCCATCTATGTCTCCATAAGGAAAATAACAGTGAAGAATGTAGTTATCACGGACATCACTAGGGCAATTAAGGCTTTGATCCCTGTGACTTCCCTTATGTTTGAAAGCAGGTACGTTTTGTGTTGGACACTGTTGGTTGCACCTCAGCAGCCATCTTGTCTCCCATCTTTCTTACTGGGGACAGTGCCTTCAGTGGTTGAAAATAGTAGGTATGTTCCCAGTCCACCATGCCCTATGGGTGGTCATAGACGCAGTTCTGATCAATAAGATGTGAGAGGATATCTGCTTGGGCTTCCTTCCTGTTAGAAGAGAAACAGGGAAGAAAAACCCTTTTTCCCACCCTCTTATTTCTTCCCACTTGAATCATTGCTATAAGGATGTGATATTGGAAGCTTCTGCAGACATCTTGCATTATGAGAGGAGGAAAATGAGAGAGAAATCAACCCAGCATTCTGCTGTGTGGAGCCACTGCTTATCACCCCCTTCTACCTATTTGAAAGTTTCTTTCACGTGAGATAATTAAATGCGCTATTGTTCAATACTCTTCGATGAGCATGCTGTTGCTCATGGCCGAAAGCAATCTTACTGAGACAATTAACCTGTATACATGTAATCCTGAGTGGTGGACCCTCACCCCCATTGAAGAGCAGGTATTCATGCTTTCATTCAGTATTTAATAGGTTTACGTGATATCCTGTATTCTGGACTTGTAATATTAGAATTTTTTCATATTATCTGGGATCCACCAGAGCATAGCATATAACTAGTTGCTTTTTAGCTCAGTACTATTTGGAAAATGAGCACAGTATGGTGCAGGAGATTCTTCTCTACAGATACCACACTTATTCAGTTGGAGAGATGGAGAATGAGGTGAATAGAATTAATTTAGCCAACTGTCTGGAAACCTAACGTGACATCAGTGATAAGATTTAAATATCCAGGAGCTTCAGATTATGAGTCAGTCCAAATCCAAGCTGCATGATTTAAATGATGAAAGGGCAAAGCTGGGCAGGAAGCAATGTGTAGGGATTTATTTGATGCAAAAACTCAAATGACTGGCAAAATAGATTATATTCTGTTGTAATAGTTTGCAAACAGCAGCAAGAAAACAATTGAGTGGGTGTATTTTGAGCTTCAGGCATTGTAAATTCTTTCACTCTCATATACTTTATGCCTTCTTTAATAAAGTGGAGAGTCTTGGGCCAGCTTCATCGGTGACGGTAGGTGGTAATTCATTTCACAATCCACTAATTTTCATGATTATTCAGTATTTTATGTTACCTAAACGGCTTTGGATTTTGTCTTATTCAAATTGTGATATGGCAGTAGTTTATATGATTTCAGAATCATTAATTTGGTTGGCGTTCTCAGCATATGGAAGTTACTCCCTCATCTCTCCAAATACGAACAAGAATGGAAGGATCTTAAATATGCTGATGGAACATAAAAGTTTCTTAAATATACATCAATGGTGTGTTAACCTAGTATATCTTATTGGAAAGATGCCAAGTGCTTAGAAAATTCCTAAGAAGAAAAACAATTGATATCAATGCATTTTATCTTAAATTTATTTCTACTTTAACAACTGAATTCTCGTATAATGTAGAACAAATAATAGAGATGGGTAATTTAAGGTTTTATGAAGTTTTTGTTTTTAATTATTTGCGTGGTATGAGCTTTTACAGAAATATTTCAGGAATATACTCTAAAGACACCTAGCATTATAGTCCAGCTCCCTGCCCCTCCTTTCTGCCATATTGCTGCTGACCTAAAATTTGATTTTCAATTGGCAGCTTCTTGTTGAGTTGTCATAGAATATATGTGGCTACTTTAAGGGTGGACCACGTCCTATTTTTCAAGCCTATCCAATTTGTTTTGGGAAAGTTTGACAGTGAAAAAATTCTTCCTAATAGTAAAGTATGTGATTGTGTGTTTTAAATTATTAGTATCAGTTTGACTCACTAAAATCTCAGGTCAAAAACTAATCTATTTATTCCTATATTTATTTATCCTATTTACGTATCCGAATAACTTACGTATGCATTTACCTATCTCAAGATGTAAAGATTTGTTAAATAATCATGAGATCAATTGCATCTCAATTTCAGTATTCCTCGTTATCTTCTTATCTAGTCACTGCCTACAGTGGCTAGAAACTTAGTACTCTCAATATACAGCTCTGCACAAATGCTTGGGAAGGATTCAAGGATAAGAATGAGCATAGCTTTCACCTTTTAGGAGTCCAAAGAACAAGCAGTGTATACTGTTTTCATTGATGGGCTGAATGTTACCATGGTTTAGTCTGTTTATGGATTTGGTAGACAGATTATGGATTACTCTGCTCTCCAATATTCTGTTCTCTTGCCAGACACATGGAAGACTACCTATTCCCTTTGTAGTTGGTCTGAATTCCTCTGGCCAATTGATTAAGAACAGAAAGAGATGTGTGTCCTTCCTGCTCAAAGCACTTAATCACCAGTGTGACATCCCCTCTCTCCTTTCCTCTAGCTAGTTGTTATGGAAGAGGCCTGTATTGAGACTGCAGGATGAACAGATCAAAGTAGCTTAGACTACTGAGTCTTCCTATGGAAGAGAGCCACTCTGGAGCAACTATCCTGTAGCAAACTTTGCATGAACAAGAATATCATATATTGTGTGAAGTCATTGAAATGTGGGAGTTGTCACCATAACATAACCCAGCCTACCTTAATTAATACCATAATCAACCTTGAAAGCCTACAGTCACTCAAAATTTATGAAGTTTTTGGTAAACTATTTTAAAAATTGCTTGCAATGGGGCTAACATATGGAAGCGGTCTCTTAGCTAGTGATGACGGAGCCTGTTCAAACTGCCATGTCTATACCTATAGGATACATCATCTTATTTAATGTTCAAAACATCCAGATGAAGTTGCTAGTATCTACAATACATCTATGGAAGTGATATAATTTGCTGTGAAAGTAGTTTTAAATTGGGAAAATTCCAGAGGTGTCAGGGTGTATCATTCAAGAATGTTCAAGTGTGGGCCGGGCGCAGTGGTTCACGCCTGTAATCACAGCACTTTGGGAGGCCAAGGTGGGTGGATCATGAGGTCAGGAGTTTGAGACCAGCCTGGCCAAGATGGTGAAACCCCGTCTCTACTAAAAATACAAAAATTAGCCAGGCACGGTGGCGGGCACCTGTAATCTCAGGTACTCAGGAGGCTGAGGCAAGAGAATTGCTTGAACCCGGGAGGCAGAGGTTGCAGTGAGCCGAGATCCTGCCACTGCACTCTAGCCTGGGCTACAGAGCAAGACTCCATCTCAAAAAAAATGTTCAAGTGTATGTTGCACTAAAAGGGAACAAATCAACTATCAGTGTCTTTATCCTTTCCCCCCTAACATATATACTCAAAAGCCATTTCACCCTCGTATGTTTTGGTAAAACAGGAGTCCTTTCACTTCTCCTGAATTGCCATCTATGGAGATTTTTTTTTTCCCCAAGTCAACTTGCTCCTATTGGAGCCTACCAGCTCCCCTTGGATCCCATGTACTCTGCCACTGCTGATTACCATGGGGACCTTTGGAATCCCTGCTTTTCTCAATTATGCTACTTCTGTGCTGACCTCAGTAGATGAATGCTGTGGGTCAGGCCACACCCATTTTCTCTTTACTGGCCTTTCATAAATCTGCGCTAGTGCAGTCAGGCCTGTCATCAACCTTCATAGTGTCCATTTTTACTCTCCACCCTCTACCTATAGGGCTTTATCCTACGATCCCCACTTGACTAATTTACAGGCCCGTATAGACCTCAGCAGAAAGTTACTCAAAGATGGCTTTAGTGGGTATAGAATGAAACCAGAGTCTGTTGTGTGCTTTTACCTTCAAACTGCATTCCTCTTCTGTCAGCTGAAGTACAGCTTTGTCTCTTCTTGTCCCTGATGTTCAACGAGTGACTGTTGTATCAAAACCACACGAAATAACGTTACATGCACACGTACACATTAATCTCATGGACAACTTAAAATTCTCAGAAAAAAACCCAGGCTATGATCATAGTTAAAAATTTCTTTTTTCTAATCACTGTATCATCTTTATTGATTCTCTCTCCTCAGGTATACTAGTGGTTTGCAGTACTGGGCATATCAATAGTTTGTAGTGAGGGGCATGACAACACCAGTTCCCATAAGTGACTGTTCATCTTCCTCTTTTCAGTTTAATTCCCGGATCCTCCAGTGCTTGAAAGATACAGCCCATTAGAGGGCCATCCACCCAATGATGTCCATTTTTTTAGCTACGGTGATACTCAGATGTGACATTAGAGCTTTTTATTACCTGATGCTCAGAAACACTCTTACGTAGTACTTCTTTCTCACATCCCTGTACAGACTACGGCTGGAATTTGAAGCAAGAGGAGTTCATCTTCCCAGCCCATTCATTATAAATCTAGCATTAGTTTTACAACAATGATTGTAAAGCTTCTCTCATGTAGACAGGAACTGATATGTGTGCTTCTTCATAGTTTCCTATTATTTGATGATAGTTCATAAAATTCTTCAAATGCTTCAATGCACATGAATTTGGGCAAAGCATGAACCTTTCTGTTTATCTGATGATAATGAGGGGACATCTGCCATCACCCCTTTCCTAAATAACAATGAATTCTTTTCCTCTTCCTTCAGTCTGTCATACTTTCTGTCATTTAATTATTATTCTCCTTCATACATTTTTGAATTTGAGATTGCAATGTTCCCCCCAAATCAAATCAGTTCCTAAGCACTCTATATTCTTTCCTCGTAACATCTCTAGCAAAACATCTCTTTTCTTCAAACCTTTTTGTGGCTAAATTATTGGGATGACCACCTTAATAATAATCTTAAATCCAGCAGATAGCATGTTAGGAATATTTAGTAGGCATGAATTCTAAGTGTCTGAGAGGTGCAGTTCTTTGACGTGGCCAATATGTCATGTGGGATAAACCTGCCTGGGAGCAAAGCTATGAATTTTGCTGAGGCTTTCTGAAATGTGGGGTCTCCTACAAGAGCACAAGTGGAAGAGTTTCTTTTTTTTCTTTTTGCTGCTTTGGGAGAAACACTTGTTGCACCCTGTGGAGCTAGAACAGGAGAATTGGGCTCAATAATAGTAAATCTTAAATTTGTCTTTATCTTGGATACCTTTCTGACTGGCTGATAGCAGATTGGAACCTAGGGAATAACATAAGAACAGCAGTTCTCAGGATATTTTAAATTAAAGTTGTTTGGTGATTTATCAGGCCTCAGAGGGCTCCTCTAGATAATTCCATCTATGGATTTGGGGATAGAGATTGTTATTCTTATTTTTAATTTGATTTCTGACCTTTCTGCTCATTCTCCCTTTCTTTTCCCAAATATGCCAGTTTTAATTTTGCTCCTCAATAGTTAAACAATAAGGCAAGCAGTTTGAAACAAACGGCTTGGGTTATTTAGGAGTTTTGCCTCTATATACAGTAGTAAGAGGTTACTACTGTATCCCTCTCATATCACTTCAACTCACTCTTCCATCCACAGAGAAGATTAAATAATCTTTTCCCCTCTAGTGATTAGTTCTTATGTCCTTTAACCACACATCATTCCCTTCTTGTACTGTTTTAATATTATGCCAGCATTACCATTGGTCCCATTGCCCCTCTACCTGCTACTTTATTCTCTTCCTTTTGCTTCTAAAACTATCATCTATTGGCAGCTGAGACCCAACTCTAAATTCCTTCTGAGTAGTAGACTTAGGTGGACTACTGGCTCATTGTTTGTACCTAAAAGTCAAAAGATATGGAGCTGAACGTGCAGACCTTCCCCATCAACTGGCTCTGTCCCCTGTTGTGAGAAACATATCTTATTTGAAAATGATGTCTGCTGTCACATCCACTCAGAGGTTTGGAATCTCTTTGAATGTCCCCTATCTTTGTTCTCTGCATTGAATTATGGATTTGCTCAGCAAATATGTATCGGGCACCAACTACTGTGTTAGGTTCTAGAGATACAAAGATAAATAAAAGGGGTATATAACCATCACAACATGTTTGTGTTCTTGAGTTTTGGGTCATTATTAAAAGGAGGTACTGTTGTTTCATATGGGTTTACATGAAAGACATTCAGCTGTAGATATCATTCTGTTTCTCATGTCTTCAGCCCTTTGCCTTTAAGATATCTCCATGTTGGCTGAGCGCGGTGGCTCACACCTGTGATCCCAACACTTTGGGAGGCCAAGGTGGATGGATCACCTGAGGTTAGTAGTTCAAGACCAGC